>NW_020524440.1:867500-1167500 GCF_003368295.1 Carassius auratus
CCGTGGATGAAATGGTGCTGGTCCTTTATAACTCCATGTGTTTGCATGGTAAGTGCTGAAAAATACTCCCACCTGTTCAAAAGTGATTATGTCTGTCAATATGTATGCCATTTAACCCTCCTTTTGTGTTAAAAAACTGGATATAAATTTTGTGTTGTGGGTCATATTGAGCCACATTGGTTCCCATGCAATTTACCAAAAATCAACACTATGAAAAACAAAAAAGATTATAAATTTTGTGTTGTGGGTCATATTGAGCCACATTGGTTCCCATGCAATTTACCAAAAATCAACACTATGAAAAACAAAAAAGATTCTTGGTAAACACAGAAAACCTCTGTTATAGCTTGTTTATTACTATTGTGTTAAGGGTCATTTTGACCCATATATTATTGTTCAAAAAAAGCTGCACTAAAAAGACACAAAATAATGTTTGTTTTTTTGTCATGACCATTTTTATAAATATATATGTATTTTTTAAATTGTAAACTTATTTTCTGTTTTCATTTTAATTCTCATTAAAGTTTTAGTAATGGTGTGTTTTTGTCATTTCATTTGTATTTGTTTTATTTTTTAAAACATTTTCATTTACATTTTTAATTTTAGTTATTTTGGTGAATCAAGATAAACGAACTAAAAATGAGAAAATGACTAGTTTCTTATATTTTATTTCAAGTAACAAAAATTACATAAAGTGTGTTCTATTTTGAAGGTTCTATTTTCCTAAGCTTTAAGTCGCAACCATCAAAAAAAAAAAAAACTATTGAAATATTTCAATTTGTGTGCAATGAATCATGCTCATGCACTGCATATCATCTTGCTCTGTTGTTCAGTCAGCTGCTTCACTTATGATGTTTCTCTTTGCACATGTGCAGTAATATGTGAAGCATTCGTATAGTCTATATATTAGATCCTTTTTAGTCTGTATAGGTAAACATTTATATATAGTATATTCATATTCAAAATCTGTAAGTAGATTAGTTGTGTAAAGTACAGTGTTTATTTGTAGCATTTGTATAGTTTGTATTTTTTAGTTTATGTATAGGTAAACATTTATATATAGGATATTCATAGTAAAAAATCTGTCAGTAGGTTAGTTGTGTGGTTTAAACAGTTTTACAAAATTGTTGTATGTCTGAATTTATATAGCACCATGGTCCTGTGAGGCATGACATTTGGTTTCACTGTATGTCCACACATGTAGCGGAATAACAATAAAGCTCAACTTAAACTTGAATATTGCAAGGAAACCAATGGAGGTCAATATGACCCACAACACAAAAGTAATAACAAATTTGTACAGCCTTTCCAAAACACGTCTACGTATCAACACTTTGCATGCTCATTCATGACCCTGAAATATGAACACTTTACAAAATGTCAAGAAGAAAAAAGGCAATTTGAAAATTGGATGTAGGTCAGACTGACCTGAACAAGATTAAAATCGATATAAAAAGACGCGTTAGACTTTATTGTTCAATCCGATTGTTGACACTGATATGGATGCCATTGCTCTTTATGTCTTCAGGGTATCTTCCTGTTTCATCTACTGAACTACAAGCCTCTGACCTACAACAATGTGTATGTGTACCCGTGGTGGGGCGAGGTGATCGGATGGTGTCTGGCTCTCTCCTCCATGCTCTGTATCCCCGTTAGCGTTGTGTACAAGCTCTCTGCGGCCAAGGGAACATTCAGAGAGGTTTGCACCATTTCAACCTATTGAAAGCACTGCTCTATTTCCCGTGCACTAGCACTAATGCATGAAAGGTCTGAAATAGAAGTAGGTGTGTTTATTTTGAGATCCAGTGTTACTTCACTGAAAAGCATCAAAATTACATCGCATGAGAAAGCGTTGTGTGTATTTATAGTTACTAGGCTAACGGTTGTCAGATAGACCACAACGCCTCACCCCCTCAATGTTTGCTTCCAAACACACACTGAATACTGACACACAGCTGACGGTTGTGGCATGTATGTGTAGGAAAACTAGCTTAAATATAGGAAATAATACGACTGTCAAACTAATAGTAAATGTGTTTAATCTCATGTTTTTGTAATGCAATAAGGCATTCTGTTACTTTTTAAGGAAAGAAAACGAAATAATGTTATTTGGGGGTTTAGCGATTTGTGAGGATGACACTAGGAAAATATGCTCATATCTATATAAGGATTACTGGCAAGAGGGAAATTTCCTCACTCGGACTAAAAACAACCAGATGATTATTTCTCAAACATCTCGGTAAATAAGAAATGGAAATATGGAAGTCATTGAAACTGCAGATATTTCATTTGTTGAGCGTTGTTGTGTTATTTTAACATTATTCCTACCATTATAGTATATATTTTGTTATTTTATAGTATTCTATAATTTTATATATATATAATTGTCGTTTTCTTCTCTAAACTAGCTTGATTTTATTCAGAATGCATACAGTAGGACTATGTGAACTGCTTGGAACAAGCATGTTGCCCATTCTTTATGTGTTTTGTTTTTCATGCAGCGTTGGGAAAATCTGACCAAACCAGTGTGGGGAGCCCATCACCTCGAATACATGGCCCCTGACACTGACATTAAAAGCCTGGCCTCTCTGTCTCCTGGAACGGAGGAGAACAAGGTGATCATTTTTGAGAGTGTTATGTAGATTAAAGGGAAATGCTACGACAACCCTCCTAAGGCAAGCTGGTTGAAGAAATCTTCAGTATTTTATTTTTATTTTTTGGGTCATTTTATGGAATTCTGCATCATCTTACAGTCTTAAAACCTCTGATGGAAATTGACGGTTACATTTTGTTTCGTACAACAGATCCTCTAGCATGCACATTACCAGATGCTCCTCCTCCTCCACCTGTTGAAACTGCAAACTATATACATGATTTAAAAGAAAAACAATGTGCAAAGTTTATTGCAGATATCAAGACTTGCAGGGTGAAATCAGCATGTCTTTGGAGGGGACAGTATAGTGTAGTCTATAACATTATTTCACAGAGCGGCAGAATTCCCACAGGCCACTTTCCTGAACGTGATATGGGTCTCTTTGCACTGACATGAGTATCAAATCTGAGCAAGAAGCACATGGATAAAAGGAAGAAAAAAAACGGTGGTGGTGGGGATACATGTTATAAATGCATCCTTGACTAAAAGTGGCCCAATACAGATAATAATTAGTAATTAACGTTTCCAAATTCATATAATCTCATGCATATTTAAACTAAAATAATGTACGCTTCAATAAACTGTTTAACTGATCAGCAAAAACAGATCTACCAATCAAACTAAATGTGTACATTTTATGCCAACAAGGCTACATGTAGTTACCAAATATTGAGATATAAATATTGAATATTGTAGCTTGTGCTTGATGTGTATTTATCTGAGACAGGTGACCTCATTTCCTAGTGCATGATATCACAACGTTTACTGTACGTGCCAAACGGAGCGTGACGTCCATCTCTGCTCGGGCTTGTCAGGAGATGGTTTCAGTTGCCATAAATAAAATCAATAACTTCCTAGTTCCGCTGAAATGTACTTTGTGCTCCATCTATCCTGCACATCAAGAGATGCATGCTTGGAAGCATCTAGAGTTTTGAATCCGACACATGCAGGATTTCAGACATGGTGCTTATGAACCTAAAGTTGCATTTTGTCAAAGACTGATTTGTCAACACGAAGCATTCATTTTTGACAGTGCAATCAATAATTTATCCAGTTTCACTCTGAATATCATCACATTAGTGAATTACAACAGACTGCAAGCAACGTTTCCTGCAGACTTTGTTTACAATTTTAGTTTCAGTTCTACATTTTGAGTGCCAGTATTAGTAGGCTCTCTGGAAAAAAAAAATATAGATTTTAAAAAAGCCAGTGCAAATAAAACATAGTATAGTTTCACAAAAATGCATATTATTTTAAAGATTCCTATAGCTTTGTCAATCCAATATTCTACAGATTGAAAGCAGGTTATAGTGGGCAATATAACAGATAAGTCAAAAGACAGATTTTTGAAACCAAATCCATTTAGATGCAGCATTTTTTTTTTTTTTTTTTTTTTGCCAATGTGCAGAATACTGAGTCTCAGTGTATGTTCTGCTGTAAAGGCTGTGACCGCAGGTGAACTATAGACATGTAGTTGCCAAACTTTGCCTTTATTTGTCTTAAGTTGAGAACCCATAGACAAATAGCCAAGATTAAACAAGACACACCAGCCTCATTCCGACCTGTGGGAATTCTGCCCTGTAGGAGAATCAACTCAAACACTAAATCATTGTGACATTATAGATGTAATCAGAATGTACAAATTAGACTACATAATGTAAGGCCTCAGAAAATATTTGCACATTGTTGTAAAATCTGCTAGCACTTTTTTAATCGTGTTAGAAAGCATTTTCTTTTTTCTTCTTGTGATTTACATGCTGTAAAATAAATCAGAGATTTATTTTGTGAAGGCTTTTATTTTGCTTATATGCATATAAATATAAATACATATTGATAAATGTGTGCTATATTTTAACATTTGATGCTGTATGTACTTTTGATAAAGATGATAGCATGGAGTGGGAATTCTTAGTGAAATGTTGCAAAGCAGTTGCCAGAAAGGATACAAGAGATAGCACACAAAATTATTTTATTTAAAATATCAAGTGCTGCGGTTGTTAAATGTTTTAGATTGTGTGTGTAAAACTCCAGTATTTTCTGCTGACCACCCAGAATCCAGCTCGATTTGGTTTTCAATGAACATTTATATTGGTGAAACCATTTACCTTACCAGAGGCTAGAAGAACAGGTGGTTATTTCAGCAAAAGGTGGCTCTACTAAAAACTGATGCTATTATTTGATTGGGTACCCACATTTTTTCACCTGTGTTTTTGTTCCGAATCACATTGCATTGTTTCTATCGATTCAAAAAATGTTATTTTAGAACTTTAAAAAAGTGTTTCCACAAGGTATCAAATATATCCAAATGAAGTTGCTGTTTCGAAAGGCCAGCAGATTATGTATTTAAATTATGATCATTCAGGGGTGCCAAAACTTTTGCATAAAACTGTATAATTTTATATCTCACTGTAAAATACCCATAAACCAACAGTGGTTTGGGGGAAAACTGGAATATTTCCATTTAAAAATAAATAAAAACCTTCCACAGTTTCCCCCTAAATGGGTGTGTGTCTGTGTATATATAGATGTCCATTTTAGTGGCACATCCATTCATTCCCATAGACCTGATGCCTTTATGACTGTCAGCAGTGAGAATGATCTAAGTGCCCCTCAGACATCTGAGGACTAAGTTAACCTCCTCACCACTTCCAATTTAGAGATACTGGTTTACCAAAGGCCTTACTCGTTTACCCATCAAACTATTAAGTCCAATTTGAGTTAAAGTAATATCTCACTCAAAAAATTGCTAATACTTTACACACTCTTGGGCCTTCCAAAATATGAGTTTGTTTCTTCAGGGAACAGATTTGGAGAAATGTAGCATTACATCATTTGCTCACTAATGGATCCTCTGCAGTGAATGGGTGCCGTCAGAATGAGAGTCCAAACAGCTGATGAAAACATCACAGTAATCCACACGACACCAGTCCATCAATTAATGTCTTGTAAGTGAAAAGCTGTATTAGTCAAAAACCAATCCATCAAGCCGTTTTTAACTTCGGTTTTACAATTGTGATGCTTTTATCAGCTCTTTCTGCTCTTATTCTGACGGCATCTACACGTTGGATGGCCTGTGGGTGAGCACGTTTTCAGCTAAATAGTATTTTTGTCAAACTGCAAACAAAAAATCAGTCAAATCGAACACAAATTTTCAGCATCAGAAAGATTCATTTCGTTCCGTCCGAATAAGAGCCTGGGTTGGTCAGTAGATAAATTATTAGATAGTGATTACATGTAGAAATGTTTATCTAGAAAAAAATGTTTTATGTCATTTCTTGTGCTCTGCCAAATGTTCTCGACAGTATCTTTGCACTGAAGGTTTGCTGAAAGTTTGTCGAGATATAGAGGAAAAGTTACACAAAGTCCTTAAAGTGAATGGTGAAGCACACAGGAGAATCACATCTGAATCAATCTCTGATTACACTCAGAATGCAGTGTCCACTTAACTCAATTAGCCTTTGTTCACTGCTTCCAGACTTAGTTACAGATTCAGTAGAACCAAACGATGAGAGGACCATCTAATGAGAGAATGAGTCCAAAGCTTCGGGTGACGATACTGTCTTGAAACACCACAGTTGACCCGGTAATAAGATCACTGACGTCTTTCATTCTTGTGGTTTGTAACACACTGTGATGTAACCATGGTTGTTCATTTTTAACCCGAACATTAGTAAAGCTAAGGTAACTCCACCATGTGTGTTAGTGTCCCATCGATCTAACAGGATCCCTCTCGTGTAAGAAGGGCTTCATGCTCCACCACTGTGATCTTGTGCTGATCCACCTGTCCAAGTCAAAGCAACAAATGGCAATAAACTAACTCCATGAAAAATGTCTCATCGCAGTTTTTTGTCGCTGTGTCAAAGTTACAGATGTCTTTATTTATAAAATCCTAAGTCAAAAAAGATCAGGATTTCATCTTTTCTCATTGACTATGAGCTCCATATTAATTTCTAGTACTGTTTGAGTCATAAAACCCTTTTTTTTAAGATTAAAGAGTGGAGTAGATCCATATTATTTTACAGTGGCTTTATACCAGTGGTATTTGATGGACACTGTAATAAGCATTGCAGTGCATATTTATAAGGGTTGATTGAAGATCTGTCAAATCACATAATTTTTCCTGGTGGTTTAGTTCTTGTGTGCTTCAGTTTCAGACCGGTTCACCGGGGTGGGCCAGTCGTGATGCCCATCCTTTTCAGACTGGTTTTAAAGACAAATGCCAGTTTGTCAGGAGAGCGTTACTGCCATAATAAAAGCACAAATGTCAGGGCATGACAAAACTTCTTCAGTCACCAAAAATACTCTTAGACCTCAGAGGGTTAAACCAGGCTGGGCTGGCTGTTTGTTGACTATGTTTAGCTGAGCTACTTTGCTCTATTTCTGCGCAGAGCTTGAAACAGATAGGCGTTCAGTCCTGAAACCAGCTCCCACTCACGTTTACATGAGCAAGAAAACTCAAAAACACTGATGGATTTCAGCTCAAAGCAGTTTGCAGAGTAGTACTGGGTTGGATACTACCTTAATATTTTCTCTATAATACTCAACACTAGAAAGAAAAAATGGTGTAGAGAAAAACTGCTGGTAAATTTCACAAATGATTACAAAAACATCTGCAAGTAACTAAATGCCAGCTTCTGTGATGGAATTAAAGGGATAGTTCAGCGAAAAAAGAAAAATAGCCCATGATTTACTCACCCTCGGGGAATCCTAGGCGTTTCTGACATTCCTCTTTCAGACGAACACAATCGCAGTTATATTTAAAATTGCCCTGGCTTACCAAGCTGTATAATGGCAGTGAACGGTGCTCCTGTTTTTGAAGCCTAAACAACTGCATCCATCCGTCATAAAACCACTCCACATGCCATTTCTACAATTGAAGGAGATTGTGAGAAAAGTTAGCTGCTGGCATAATGTGTAAAATGCCATTTAGATAACTATTAATTAAGTAAGGCCTTTCCATTTTAGTGCATTATTATAGGAACTGTTGGTCAAGTATATTTCCCCTTTTTAAAATTTTATACAAATCATCCCTTATAATAGCTATTACAGGATTTATACAGTGAAACTAACATTGAAACTAACGCCACTGAAGCTCATTCAACAAACCCGTCCAAAACACAGCCTGATAACACAATATTTGTGTAATTTTGCAATAACATAATGATTCTTTATGTGTTCTTGCTAATATGATGGGGTATCAAGTATTCCTCCTCAGTCAGTCTATCTATCTAACACATAGTTCACAACTCTGTTGAGACTTTGCCCCAGACTCACGGTATGACAGAAAAAGACCATGCAGTCATCCGCTTAATATCAACAGCTAAAATAATTACCCACAAAATACGGTTCAGAATTATGCAGGACAGTACGGAGGATAAATCCTGTGCTTGCAAACATTCAGTCCGACCTCATTTCAGTGTTGTAAATCCTTTAACTAAAGGCCAAGTGAATCATTTAACAACTCCATAAAAAAAGATCTTGTAAGACTACAATCAGTTTGGGTTTATAAGTCATGTAAGTGCATAGTAATTAAATATTTTTCCTAAAATAAATATGTTAACCAAGCAAAACATTTTGGAATGCATGCATTGCTTTTTGCACGACGTAGCAAAAACCTCATCGAGCACTTACAGAGAGAAACTATCACAATTGACGCTATTTTCAGGAAACTCCTTTAAATTCGGGTTTGAAAGAGATTTAAAAAGATAGTATACATACATATATATATATATATATATATATATGTATATATAAACTTCAATATATATTGATACTCAACCGATGCCCTTAACACTTTCTTCGCGGGATTTTTAAATGTCGATTGGTCACATTTTTCATCTCGATGAATAAGGACTTAAGTTTAAAACAAAACACCACAAACTAAATGTTTCTAGCATTTCAAGTCATTTTAAGACGTATGGTATATTTCTGTGATGAATGGAACAAAATAAATCGCTGTTCGCTGATAATTCTTGAATTTGGAGACTAAAGATATCCGATGAATTGTTTGTTCGAGTAAAATTTTCTCAATCAATCATTTGATTTCGTTCACAAATGGTTACAAATGAATCGCAATTCTTTCATAATTGATTTTTGAACTGAGTCAAACTGAATAATGAGACTGTTGTGAACTGCTCTACTCCGTGAAGCTGCTTTGAAACAATCGGTACTGTATGAAGTGGCATAAAGTTGATTTGACTGTGGTCAAACTGATTCGATCACAAATCAAATTTAATTTGTTTCCCCAAGTCTCACTGAATCAACGATCCAGTCATGGTAAGCAACAGCCTATGAAAAGAAAATATTACCAAAAAAAAAAAAAAAAACACTTTCTAATTATTTCCTGACAACTGAAATATAGCGCACAAATTGTATGGATAACATCTATGATAATTTTATGTATCTTAAGTGAATCATGACAATAATTCTAAGTGAATTGTCCCCTTAACTACTGATAGTAGTAAAATAGTTTTATTTAAAAAGAAAAAAAGAAAAAGAAAAAAAAGACACTGTCAAATCAAGATAAATGAAGTAGAATTTATTGGTTTGGTTTCACAACATCCCAACTAAAGCACATCATCAGAACACATAACACAGATTTTGTAGTGAAGTAATGCAGACTGACGTCATTTCAAACAAAACCTTCCTGAAGACATTTGAGGCAGACAACAGCACTAACTATAAGAACCGTGCATTCACACACCTACGCAATCAAAACATGTTCCACAACGCCCAAGTATTGTTTATTCCAACATTGCCAACATCTCAATGCACGTTTCTCTCCAAGAACACAAAGAAAAAACCTGACGTAACAAAGCCGCTGCTACATTTGGGAACACCTATGAAGAAAGAGCCCCTTTAACAGTACTACACAGTTCACTTGTTTATTTACGGGTCTGAAAATTACACAATATGAAATGACCGCCCATCTATTAATTAAACTGAACTCCTGCCATCTCCAGGAATCCACTGACATTTTCATTGAACTGGTGCTCTGGTTAAAATGTCACTAATCTAACCCATCATTGAGCGCGTGAAATAGTAAACTAGAGTCCTGGCAGCAGATGTCATTCCTCACATTCTCACGAACAGTAACCTTCCAGGAGGTCTTGACTATGTATTATCCGACAATGTGGCAGTGATCCCAATGCCCTTTCCCCTAGGATCCCAAAACTGTGCGATCGTTAATCCCTATTTTAACACGGCTATGATGTCATTCCAGATGCACTGCTCTAAGGTCACAAAGATATTTATTTACACATGCCAGAAAAGAAGCGAAGAAACCCAGAGCACAAAAACTGAAAAACGGCAAGAGTGACATTAAGTGAACGGCGTTCACCCCGGTGACCTTAAGTTATGTTAAATGTTATCTGCGTGGTTAATGCAAAACTAACACGTGGCCCTCAAATGCAACATGAATATCATTTCAATACCTAGAGGGCGAGAGATACAGTGTGCTGTGTTTTGAAACACAATATCAGCTGCGGATGCTTTACTGTTCCTGCCAAAGCAGCATTCTTACCCAATGTAACAGCCCTGCAGCGCTCCTATCAGATTGTGTGGCCTCAAACCAGACAGGACTGGAAAGAAGCAGTTTACTCGCTCTGCTCTACAATAGAACTGAAAAAAGGAGGCTGTGCCACACCCAAGACATAATAAAACCAAAATATCTTCCTATAGCATGACAGTCAAACTGACAAATGAGGCTTGTCGATCATAAACTGGAGGGATTTTCTGTCTTAAGTGCTTACTGGGTGTTAAGTGACGTGTGTTCTTTAAATCAAAGACCTAAAATTAACAAAGACATGCATCTGTACTGCAACCAAATCTCCATTTTCATAAGGACATTTTTAAGGTTTCTCTTATAAGGCAAGAAAATTAAAGCAGTTCAGTTGAAATCCAATCAAAAGCATCTCATCTAGAATATCCTGTAGTTTTTCTTGATCCTTCCATATAAACAAAGGGACTCATTTATGAATCACAAGCTGAATGAATCTGTGCAAACTTTTTTTTTTTTTTTATCATGCTTCTGTAAATTGATGCATTAAATTCAATGTGGCTTTTTAAAAGAATTAAACATCTGAAAGTGTATTCTCCCTCAGGCCGTTCACTTGTTTATCTGTGGTTCCTCTGCAGTGAATGGGTGCCGTCAGAATGAGAGCCATCAATTAACATCTTGAGACATTTTTAATAATAACAACTTACTTCAGATATGTTCCGATGAAGAAACAAACTAGTCTTGAATGGCTTGATAATGAGTAAATTTTCCATCTAATTTATATTTTTGGATGAACTATTACTTTAAGTAAGAATGATTTGTCCACAGAAATTCACCCTGCTTGTGTTTCATGGATTAGGCTCAATGTATCCGACATAACAAACATGACACATCAAGAATTGTTAATACTCGTTCAATTCTAAACTGATATTTTATAACCGAAATACTTAAAACACCACATGTTTGAAAGCGCATGCATGAAGAACGGAACCCTGTTCTTACACAGCCAGAGAAGTGATGCGCTGCCCAGCTGAGCTGCTATCAGCCAATGAGGATGCAGGAAAGAGAGCAGGTGCATGATGGTTTTCGTTCAGTCTGACTTCTTGTCCTGTTGAGCGTCACATTTGGCCTGCGTTCAGAGACAGAGCAGAAAGAAAGTCAGCAACTGAAAAGAGATTTGCTCAATGCTGCAAGATTTGGCAAGTAATTTTGGGTGGCTGGTATGACTTCAGAAAGCTCCTGCATATATATAAAACTGTATGGGTGAGAGAATGGGCTTCACAGCGCTGTGATGTGCACGAAAGCACCTTGTTGACCTTGTTGCGGTGTTGCCTTTAACTGTCATTTTGCATTATTGACACACTGTTTTCCTAATTAATGTCTTTTTTGTTTAAAGTGCTATATTAATAAAGGTGACTTGTCTTGACTTGTTGCAAGCGTGTAACATGCAGTAAGTGCAGCACGTGTTCATGAGTCACGGTCTCTTATGAGCTGCTTATTTATATGTAAACGAGAAGCCTGTGTATCTGACCCCCACCCGCTCTCTCTCACTTACACACACTTGAGAAGACTACCAGGACAACGACTGACAGGAAAAAGTAAATAAAGAGAGAGACGTAATCTCTTCTAGTATCATCAGCCACATGATTATCAATATTGTGAGCGGATTTCTTTTAAGAGTAAACATCATTTGAAACAAACAGCATTATATTAAAGTAAAATGGCATGCTAGATTACACTTCTATGTACACTTTTGAGTGAAGGCGTAAGCTAGCAAGTGAAATGGTTCAGTGAAAAGAATGGATTCGCAGCAATGAGTAAGACTTCAACTCGATTGATATTTATGCATATGAGGCTAAGCATAAGAAACAGTATACATGTTTAACCAGAGACTGCATCATCCAAACTCACATACTTCAGATGCTACTGATATCATTCATCTTTTTTCAGGTCACTTCAGGTTTGACTTCAGTTATTATGCTGCCTTAAAAGGCTACAGTCTTTGTAGACAGCGAGGCAGCTCACTAGGGTCTGGAGCGGAGCTAGGATAGGAAAGATGTTAGCGGTGTGACACACGCGTGACCTCTGACCTGCAGTCTGCCGTGCTCCTCCAGCAGACGGTCGTACTCTGCTGTGAGGCTCTCAGCCTGCTTCTTCATGGCCTTCACATCGCTGTCTGACTTCTGAAGAGCTGCACACACAAGCGAATAATGTAAACAATAAGTCCTAGAAATACAGGCGTCAGAGATCTAAATGACCTTTTCAGTAGAGCTACACATTCTCCAGGTTACAGTATCATCACAGAGCCAGACCTTTTGACTTTCAGTGGAATCTCTGCTCCTTGTGCCTTATTCGGTCTCACTTGTGATTGACATATACTAGCAATTAAAAGACTTTTTGGGGGTTGTTTTTTTTTTTAAGAAAAATACAGCAACAACAATTTAAAATAACTGCTTTATATTCCAATGTATTTTAAAATGTAATTTATTCCTGTGATGCAAAGCTGAATTTTTAGCAGCCATTACTCCATCCAGTCTTCAGAGTCACATGATCCTTCAGAAATCATTCTAATACATTGTAGTTGCATTACACTGACACACACATACCTGTACACTGAAATCATTCTAATACACTGTATTTAATAAAAAATATTTCTTATTATTATCAATGTTAAAACAATTGTGCTGCTTAATATTTTTGTGTAAAAATCTGGATTCTTTTATTAAAAAAAACAACAATAATTTGAATTCGTATTATTTGTACAATGTAAAAGACTTTACGGTCATTTTTTCTTCAATTTAGTGCATGCTTGATAACAAAGTATTAATTTGTTTATAAAAAAAAATACAAAATATATATATTCTCACTGGACCCAAACTGTTGAAAGGAAGCATAACGCTATTCCTTTTATTTACAATAACATTTAAACGGCAGGTTGATATGAAAACTATTACTAAAATAATAACTGAATGCAAGCTCACTTACTGTTTTGTGCACTACCCTTACTTAAAATGTGCTTTTCTACAAGATGACCCAATGGAGACCTCAGTTCGGGGGTCATCAAAGGGTCATGAACCCTTTGGCACTTCTGAGGTCATCTTGTGTTGCTCACTGTAGGGTCATCAAAGGGACCAAAGTTTTTTTTTTTTTTTATGTACTCTTAATCCATGTCTGACAATTTTGAATAATGAAGCAAGAAAGCATTAATCTGAATGCTGTTAAAGTTTACACTTTCTATTCATCAAAGAATCCCGAATCACAGTTTCCAGATAAAATACTAAGCAGCTTTGCTTTCTGAAGGATCATGTGGTACACAAAAAAAAAGGAGTGAATGATCACATGCATGATCCAGTCAAAATTACATTTATACTAATAATCTTCCTAAGTGAAAAAGAAAGTATATTTAAAACATTACATTCACTTCATACTAAGTATAGTTCAAATCTATTAACATATTTACTGATATATCACTTGAGACATACTGATATAAAATAAACTTTATTTGAAGTACTACTACTATTTCTTAATATTAAGCCTAATATATTTGAATGTCACGATTGATGAGGATTGTATGATTTTAGAATAATATCTTCTTTAAATTAGATTTATTTAAAGTGTGCCTGAAGTATACTTGTAATCGTTTCACTTTAGCACAATCAAATATACTTCAGCTAATATTCAGCACTACTTCTGCACAACTGAAGTGCTTTAAGGACTCATTTAGCAGACTTTAAATATACCAGTTTAGTACACCAAAAGTACAATTGCATGGTATATTTATTAAGTGCATAAATATGTATAATTAGCATTTGACTCTATAACTACAGAATACATTTGACTATACATTCATTTTTCACTAGGGTTCATTATGAAAAAAAAAAGGTTTAACAGTCTCTTGGTCAACATTAATAGCCAAAAGACTGTGCAACCATAGACACGCACACATTAGCTTTCATTTTAAAATAAGTAAACAGGGAGTGTTTCAGTGTTTGAGTGATTCAGAGTCATTTAGTACCTTTCTTTGTTGCGTCGAGTTCATCCTTCAGTTTCCGGACCTCTTCTGTCAGATTTTTCTTATCCTCCTCTAAGCCACCCTTGGCCTTTCCACCCACTTCAGGCACTTCGACGCCCGCGTCCCGCAGTTTCTGATCAAGAACAGTAAGTCTTTTTATTAGTCACATCATGAGATAATCAGCTATGAGTTGCTCTGAGTTCCCAGAGGATATTGAGAGGGTGTAAAATATCTGATAAATCACTGTTAACACAGAGTCATGTTCGAACTGGTTTAATTTTGTTATACGTGTTATTGTGCACAATTTATTCTTGACTCAATCACTAAAATCCAGTTCCATTCTGCTTTTTCAAACATATCCAGTTCATCATGGTGAAATGGTTTGCAAACAGCTACTTGGAAGGATGTTTTAGCTAAATATAAGGACAGGGATGAAGCTAGAAGACTTGCAAAACATTTCCCCGAAAACTTAAACCATTCTGCAATAAGGAATCTCTTAATAATTTCACAGGCCATTCATTAACATAATAAGTTACAGGAAAAACAAAAAACAGGTGCTCTATTTTCCAGGGATCCCGATGATGTTAATATTAGGTTTATCAATGATCTCCATCTGTAACCTCAGCTTAGAAGATCCATTAATGGTAGTGTTCACATCTGACTGGCCCACTCCTCGAACATAAAACATTCTCCAGAAAAGAAGATTTTAGCCTGTAGACTCACTAAATACTAGAACACTAGAGAATAAATGCTCTGGTCAACTCAAACAACACATGCAGTTGAATAAAAAAACTATTTAACAGCAAAACCATTTTATGCTTCAGCCATTCAAAAGCTGATTGTCTATATGCTAAATGATGAACAATGGTTACCAGAGATTTTTATCTAATTATTTTGTTTACTTGCTTAGGTTTTTTGGAGTTAGTAGTTCAAATTGGACTGATTTAAACTGATTTAAAATAATAAATGAATAAAATATATAATAGTATGATGGAATAACACTAGTGTGCAGCTTACTACATACTGAACACTTAATGTAGCAGCCTACTACTATTATTTAATATATTAAAGTGTGTAATATGCAAATATGTCACATGACCTCATCATGCAGCATGTTTAATTTAGCAAATTTTATTATAATCTCATAAACAAAATACAGAAAAAGGAAAATTGCAGTGATATAACTTCCGGTTTACACTGGAAATCCTTTGAAAAAGGTCATGCATTGTGGGACAAAGACCCACATGTGTACTGCAAGTCCTGAGACATATACAAGATATTGTGAATATCTGGGTTTCCCAGAAGAGAAAGAGTGGAATTGTTAAATGCACATATCAGCTAAAATGTAACTGTTTAGTGCTTTTACTAAACACAACAAAAGTGACATTTGGATTTCATATGGTCATAAATGAACAATAGTTGTCTGAAACTTCAGTAGCTGCTCACAGACATCCTGTCCTCTAGTTCTGCTTACATATTAACACACAACAGCATGGATATTGTAGGAAAGCGTTCAAGGGTCACGAAAGTTTTAGTAGTTCCACAAATCATTATAACCTGTACAAGTGAATATTTTCATGCTAAACTGCTCAAGGTACGTGGCCCAAGGCACACAGACATTTTAAAAAGAGCTTATTCAAAGTGACCTGGACAAGGGAACCAACACAGGGGAGTGTTTTAGCTCTTGTCGAACAAAGGAAAGATGTTTTCTGGCCTCGGGGAACAACTAGATCTGGGTCAGATGTTTTGGATGATGTTTCCTGCAGATATATTAAAAGTAAGTTCAAATACAACTAAAGCACCGAGCTGAAAAGACTACTCTTAAATGGGACATGAGAGTGAAGATGATGCAAGCTGTGTTGACCCTTTAATCTAGGAAACTGCATCATTTTTGTCACGTCATAAAGAAATTAACCAATACTTAAATAAATGCACTTTGCAGACATATTGTAACATTCATAATGCAAATGTCCCTCTCAAGTTCATCCAGATCATTAATGGGAAACAATCAGCAAAATCAGCAAAAAAAATGCAGAATTGCAAACATTTATGATGCCACACCCACATGACCACAAGGTTACGATACGTGGAGATTTGCCAGTCATAACTAAGGTCATTTATAGTACAGTAAAGCCCTTATGGTACAAGTATCAATAACAACCGGCTATATTCCCACAGGAAGGGTGAAAATGGTACAATTGAACTAAAATAAAACCTTGATTAGCAATATAAGAGGACTTGCTAAAAAGTAAAATGCTCAAAGAATGTTAAACGACCCATTCCAACCATCAAACCCTCACAAAAACGATCAGTGCTTTAATACCAAAGAATCCATCTTGGCCAATTGCATTATGAATTTTTAAAAAACGATTTCACATAACTAATAGCTGCAGGAGAACTAGATTTTATGAAGCAGAACCTTGCAAAATTCATGATCTTATTCGCACTTAATTGTGAGAGCGCTCCAATAGCTGCTTGGGGACCAATGATGGAGAACGATCAACAGAGATGAGAGATCAATACAGGCCCTTTAACGGTTCATGTGCCGTTCTCACCTCGTCCTCTCACAGTACGGCCCCGTTAGCATCTACACATGGATTACGCACTCTATCAATAAAATCAGGTCACCTCAACCAGTTCAAGGACACTCATCTTGTCCAGACGCTTCAAGAACAGAGTGGGAGAATTACAGGCCAGAGTCAAACTTCATTTACTCAATTGAAATATTCCACCATCTGTCACTCAGAACGGCTTGTGCTCTTGTTTATGGCTCGCTCTGTGGTCACAACATTTGACAGGACTGAATTATGGCAGTGTGTGTGTGTGATAACCCACGTGTGCCATGCTTCTGCATTGGGTGACAGTATGCAAAGATCAATGTGGTGACTTACTGTACGTCAGCACTGTAATTGAGCCACGCAGTGCTGATCAATCCCAGCATTCCCCACGCTCAAGCATCTACATACTAACAAACTACATCTGCTAAAGACAATAACACAGCAAATGATAGCCGTTTGCAGGGCTTTTATAAACTAATTAAATGTGCAAGGAAATAATGTACCATATGTGAGACGTTTAACATCTGTCATAAGCATGCCTTTTTTTCTTGACTACAAGAATCAATAGGCATAGACACGGTTAAGTGCAAAAGCAGCTAAATAAATATGCACAGAAAACACCAGATCAATCACTATTCAGTGTCAAGAAATGCTAAACAGAAGACCGATTACAATTTATCATGCAAATACAAAATAGAATATCTTAATATTAAGAAAAATATTAATAAATACTTCAAGAAAAAAAGACAACAGAAAATTAGAAATGGTGCCATGGCAACTAACTGAAATAAATTAAGTAGAAGTACTAACATGACTAAAATTACAACCAATTAAAACTACATGAAAAAAAAAATGGAAAAAGCACAAAAAATTACTAAAACTTACATTAAAAAAGAAATTTGGAATTATATAAATAAAAGCTCATTCAAAATATAAAAAATATTTTAATAGTATAAAAACCACTAACAATGCTTGTCTGCATTAAAATAAAAATGCCATAATTTACATTTATTCATTTAGCTGACGCTTTTATCCAAAGTGACTTACAATTGCTATATATGTCAGAGGTCGCACGCCTCTGGATCAACTAGGGGTTAAGTGTCTTGCTCAGGTACACATTGGTGTCTCACAGTGGATTCGAACCCGGGTCTCTCACACCAAAGGCATGTGTCTTATCCACTGCGCCAACACCACCCCTAGACACTGTGCTGAGAGATGCAATTCTAGGTAATTGATTCTATTTAGTACACTACTTTGGAAGCCCCAAAACTTAATAAAATAAAAACTAAATTAACAAAGTAAATAAATAAACTACGCTGAAAAAGTAAACTAGAAAATTAAATTAAAATTTTAGATTAAAGAAATCCAAATCCAAATCCAATAATAACATTGTGTTGAATATCCAAGGCCACTGGGAAATGTATAAGTGTAATGCTTATAAGCGAACAACAGAACACGCAAATGATCTATCAAACAAGTCTGTTTGTTAACCAATTCAGTCTGAATTACCAGCAGAATACTCAGGGTCAGCAGTTTAGAACCAACCCTGACCAGAATGATTGAGAAAGATCAATAGTGTTGTAATAGGAACTAATCATTGCAGACGTGTCATCATAGTGTCATCATCATTCTACTTTAGGATACGAACTAGCACCTGGTACTTCCTCTTTTTCACTTCATTTGAAAAGGCCTGTCAACATGGAACTGTTCTAATGAACTGTAGTTCCGCTCTACATTGTTTATTAAATGGTTGGCAGTTTCATTGAATTTCCCTGGAAGTCTACTGGATGCAAAAGGGCTTCAGAGCACAATGATTACAGCTCATCACCACCTAGAACGTTTCAGTTATCAACCACTCAGCCAAACCTCAATATTTGGGTAACTTGCCCTAATTAAGGTGAGACACTGCAGGCAGAAACACTGTTTTTTTTTCAAGCACCTGTCAATTTTGAGATTTTGGGCTTTTTGGTTTTTCATAAAGTGCTTTTTCAAACTAGTGGAAGGAAAACATCCTAAAGACACTGTTTAGGGTTTCTTTTATAGCACTTTATCTGTTTGTGTCAATAGATTTCAATTACAATACATATTTTTAAAGGCCGTTTTCTCAAAATGAATTTTTTCTTCTACACCGAGCCATAAATCTCCACTTCAGTAGCACTTACACACACCAGACTTGACATCTTTATTCCTGTCTATATTCTGAAGGTTTTTACAGAGGGATTTGTTCATATATATTTTCCTTGATTATATACATTTTATTCCCCCCAAAATTGTGAAAATACATTGTTTTCTGGCTGTTTGTTCAAAGTATTTTCTGAATTATGGAGTGACAAAAAAATATAACCAGAATTCCCTCTGTAAAAACATTTGACTCTAATGTTAAAAAAAATTAAACAGAAATTTTGAAACTGACTTCATCTAGTGTTCAGATTTTTGTACTAGACATTTATGCAAATGAGCACATATTTCATTAAATAATGCCTCATTTGCATATTTAAACATTACATTTTTGAAAACTTGTAATACAAAAAATGTTTGCAATAATCAATGTAATCAATCAACTGGGTAAGTAAGGTGATAACTATTAGTTATTTATTTTGCCCTATTCACCTGCAGTGTCTCGCCTTAAACATGCTATCAGCAACGTGTTCTTGATATGTAATACTATAGCAATTAGAACAGTCAAAATATTTTTCTGTTTATATTCCCAATTTCCTAAATGCATTCCTATACATTTTTATAACAGTGTGTATAAATGTATTCATTTGAAATATTTGTATAAAAACTATTCTCATCATAAATATGTTCTCCCGTTCAAATGTTTGGGTCAGTATTTTTTTTTCTTTAAATACTTCTATTTATCATGGACACATTAAATTTGAAAGTTTTCAACATTAATAGTATATGTATATATATGTATATATATATATATATATATATATATATATATATATATATATATATATATATATATATATATATATATATATATATATATATATATATATATATATATATATATATATATATATATATGGTTACATTTTGGGGGTGTCATTTTTATGTATGGTATTTTTCTATTTATTTTTAATACTTTAAATACTTTTATTCATCATGGACTCACTAAATTTTACATTGTTTTCAACAAAATATTACTGTTTTTACTGTATTTCTCTATCAAATAAATAAAGCCTTGGTGAGCATAAGAGACTTCTTTCAAAAACATAAAAAGAATAAATAAATAAATAAGTCTTGCCAACCCAGTAAACTCAACATTTCAAGTAATTTTGCTGCCATCTGACAGTACGTGAGTGTCAAGTGTTACTCTTGGACATTTCCACACAGTCTGTAAATTCTAAACTCATTTCTAGACATTATGTGAAACCCTGCCCTCTAGAGGTAAAGTCTGCAGCACTGTGACATTAATGGACAGTGTTTCTCTGAGGACTGAGAGATGGAAAACACCAAACAAACCAGAATGACTCACGAGAACATGTGATGTTAAAACATTACTAATGAAGCGCATGTGGGATCACAACTAAATCATAAACAACTTAGCAATAATTCTAGAATAAATAATCTCAAAATTACAACTCCGTCATCATTTAGTCATTCTCAAGTCTTTCCAACACAATATTTGTTTGAATTAGGTCACTACAGCTGTTTACCAACTTCTCATTTTGTGTTGGTCACAGACATTTACAATCACATGAGGGTGAGCAAACTTAACTCAGCATATTCATCACAGTCCCTCCCCTGTGACCTACACCACTGGTCATTAACCAGGTACCAGGTAAAGGTAACTGCTCCTTGAAAGCCTTTAGGCTCATGAAAAGGCTTTACTATTAGACAGACATTTTCATGCACAACTCTCTCACCTCCTGCAGTTTCTCATTTTCCTCCATGTACTTCTTTGCAGCATCATTTGCTCCCTCTGCCTGCTTTTTAAAGGCTTCATTAGAGGCCATCAGTGTAGCCTGCTGAGACAGCAGAGTTGCCAGACGTCTCAGCAGCCTGGAGGGAAAAAAACAAGATGAACTCAGACACGAGTGGATTTACTAAACAGACAGTGTGTATCTGATTATTACAGCTCACTGCAGCAGCCGACGTTGCGATTTTGCATTGTACAGACAGATTTTGGCTTAATTATTGGTGCTTGCAAGGGCAACAATCTCTATTACTATTATTTGAACAAACCTCTAATTAAATACTGAACGTCATTACGTAACTCGTCCTACACGTTTCTGTTCGAGACATCAGTGATTCCTCAAATCTTGTAGCTTGACGAGTAGACGTGTTGCTACTTTTCTCCAGTGTTCACCTTTCAGACAATTAAAACATGACTGAATTTATAGAAATAAAAAAACAGTAATTATTAACATTTAAAATAATGGTTTTATATATTTTAATATATTTTAAAATATAATTTATTTCTGTGATGTATAGCTGAATTTTCTTGAACAGTCTTTTGCGTCACATGATCCTTCAGAAATTCTGAGTGATCAGCGATGTTGGAAACAGTTTAGCTGATTATGTAATTTTTTTAAACTATTTTAAAAATATGTTTTTCTTTTTTACTTTTTATTCATCAAAGAATCCTGAAAAAAAAGTATTGTTTCCTGCTCTGATAATAAATCAATTATTATTTTAAATGGTAATAACATTTCACAGTATTACAATACATTTTCTGTAATTTTAACCTATTTTTTTATCTCCAGATGCATGCATGACACTTCTAGGAAACACAGATGTGCATTAATAACCACAACAAAATCAGCATAAACAAATGGGTAACTACTGCTCGACCATAGGCAAATATCAAATGGCTTTTGCCAGTCAGCGCATAGCTTTTGGCTATTCTCCTCACTTAACACCGTCTTCTACAATTTCATAGAGCAAGATGAGCAGAGAGGCGCAGGCTGATGACATCTGAACCGTGTGCTCAAATGCAGAGGCTAAATCCAGCATGCATCACCTTCATATCAGTGTCCACGTGTAAAAGGGTTCAAGGTTTTGCAAAAGACAGTTGTGACCACATGCAGATTAAATGCAAGTGAAGCCCACACTTTGGTCACACGCTCTGTATGACATGAGGTGACCTACATTAGATTCACTTTAACCTCTCCTGAATATTCAATTTGCCAAATTTGACACAAACAAGTCCTTTTTAGTTGGTTAGGGCTAGTGCTTTTACAGTACAGAAAAAATACATTTCACAGCAATAAAAATGTCTTGTTCAAAAATAATAATTTTTACATTAGAATCATAATAAATTAAAGACAACACAACAAATAGTGAATATACTAATCATGCATAAATACTTCAATTTAATATATATATATATATATATATATATATATATATATATATATATATATATATATATATATATTTGTATTTTAAACTAAGATTGTTTTTTTTTTATAAATAATGTTACAATACTTAATGGTCATTAAAAAATGGGCTTAATTTTCTTTGTAGGCCAACTATAATACTTTTTTAGTGGTGAAATATGACCCTTCTTGATAAACAAATATTAGATATGAGATTAAACAAATATTAGATGATTTTGAAATAATTAAAAAAAGTGTCTCATGTATACTTGATCATATTTAAAGTTAGAATATTACAGTTTTTCAGATGATGATGATTGGTTAATTGATAATATCAGAATCAATTATGCCAGAGAAGAAAAAGGAAGAAAAATTATAATACCAGATGCATTCGTATGAAAATGTTGAAAAAAAAAAAAAAAGAGAGAGAGAAAAAAAAAGTTCCAGGCATCCATAAAAATATTCATTTACTGTAGGAGAGCTCAGAGAAAATATCCCTAATTTCATCTATTTTATTTACCCCACTAACAATTTATGTCTAATTTTATAATAAATCCAACTAAATTTTTTCAGGTGCCAATGGACTAAGACAAATAGACTTTATAGATTCAATAGATCTAATTTTTTTTTTCTTTCCAAAATGTAATGTTGACATTCTGTTGCATTAACCACTGAACAGCCCTTAACAGAATACACTGGAACCATCCACACAGCTACTGCATCCTAACATGCCTGAAGCACATGTCAAGCCGTCATGTGCCACTTCAGTCACCTTTGTGGCATCTGTGCATTTGCTGGCAAGGTGAAGGAGGTTCATTTTGTAACAGAAGTCATGGCCTTTTGGCCAGTGAGAACGCCATGAACACAGGCTAAATATAATGCCCATCACCAGTTGCTTGATCACATGTCCTGCAGCTGTTCGCATGATCACAAAAACGACACTCAAGCCCAGCTGTCAAGGGAAGTAGTATCGCTAATGGATGCTGGATATAAATAACCTGCCATTCAGAGAAAATATGGTGAAACCCCTTTATGGGAAAACTATGCAGAGCTGGGAGATTCTCAAACGTTACGTATAGAGCACAACAACGACCTGGCCAATCAGGATGTGGGAAGTTAAGTACCCGTGGATACATTTTGTCAATGGAAACAAAAGTCCCCCCTCCCCCCAACCGGCTCAACAGAAGATTCTTTCCATGTCTACTGTATTATTGCAACATATTCTTCTCTCTGTCTGCCCCAGACACAACTCATTCACCTTTCATGACTATAAATAAAGACACTGTCTCCTAAAGGAGGGTGCATGATAAATCTGTGCTGGAGAAACTAGGAATCTGACTGACATGACAGGCAAGTAATTTATGCAAACAGAGCATTAATGGATTTTCAATTTCAGTGTGGAAAAATAAATAAAGCAGGCCCAGGGTTAAGGAGAGGAACTATAGCCTTAAATAACAATTTTTGCTGCATTTAACCCTTTTGAACTACCAACATTTCAGAAAACAAACAAAATATTATTCAAGAATGTAAAAAAATATATATATCACCTTGGCTCCCTCAATAGATACTATGACTAAAATTTAGCATTGAGCAAAAACAGCTCGTCTCGAAACTAATCTTAGATTTAATTTATTTCAGTGGCATTTTATAGGCTTTCAATATTTTTATGCATTTAATTGCACAAAGTATTTAATTAAACATTTTAACAAAATAAGTGTCTAACTACTGCATCTGCCCTCGGCAGAAACCCACATGGATTTTTCATTCTCTTCATTCTTTATTAAAAATCTGCAAACAATAAAGTAAGAATAGTTTCCAATACACTTAGTTGTGGTTCACATTTCAAAATTAAAGTCTATAAACTTTTGCTATCCAACATACACATTTGCATACTATAATAAATTGCATATTCTTTTAAAATGTCTAAATTACTTATTGTCATATGCTAGATGTGCCAAAAATGAACAGTACAAGCTGTAATATCAGATATATCAATAACATTAAAAATACTTGTAACTAAAAGCTCTAACGGAACATCTTTTGTTATGTCACAAACAACCTTTATGTCCTAAATATATCCTCGAGTGGGTGGGCGGTCTGATTTGACTGACAGATGAGGTCAGCAGCACTGGGCTGTAATAGGCTACAGTGACAGTTGAGAAGTGTTTCAGGAGTTAACCAAGGGTACTAAATGTACACATGCCAAGCCCTTAATGAGAATTATTGTGAGCAAATTATTGTGAGTTAATTACAAATGCTATTTGCCAATTGGCTGTTCATTTTAATGGGTACTGCAATAACACAGGGTTACAATGAAACAACCTGTGCATTGTCTTATAAATACACTCCTCAGGGACTGAATGTGCCGAACCCGAAGACCCTGTTATGAGAGTCCAGGTGAAGTTCTGTTCACAAGCTTGGTCCTGAAAATCTGCTGGGAGTCATCAAACACAACGAAATTTAGACCGTGTAACTGATCGTGTTCTGAAAACCAGTGCCAAAGCTCCAGTGCCAAAGGGAGACATGTTGAGGTGGGTAAAATACAGAAACGAGAGAGACCTGCGGGAGAAAGTGGCATAGAAAATGAGAGAGACATGGGGAAATAACACTCACAAACACAGGAGCAGGGCAAAGCCGGCGATGTACTCGTTCCTCTGGGCTCTGAAGAGCTTCATGTGCATGTGCTCAATGGCCACGGGGTTGTTGCTCAGATCCACTTTCTCTGTCACACTGTATTTTCTCACTTCTCTAAATGCATCTATAGAGGCAGAAACAAAAAACTTTAGTTTTCATTCATAAATCTAGTTCAATCAGTGCAACACTCAAGAGAGAGAAATTGCTTAACTTAAATGTTTGTAGGGCTGTTGGAATGATGTATTAACTGTTAAATATGTTTTTACTTCAATTATTGCAGTTTTAATTATTGCATGGTCATTCACACAAATTACCAAACTTAACACATAATATATTTGGTTTAATCTTCTTTCTTTTGACCTTAAAAAGGCCATATTCTACACTTTTGAAGCATTTTATTTCTCCCTGAAGAACCACAGAATGTTACTCAAACTGTCTTGCACAAAAACCCAAATTTTTGTACAGTAGTGCATCTGTCATGACTATCTTTTTCATATACAAAGCACTGATATGTAAATATAGGCAGTCATATGCTCATGAGCGCATTATGACATCAATACAGCAATCACTTCTGAAAGACCTGCTTCTGCAACTTTTAATAATTATACATCCTCTTTAACATCATACTGACTTCATTACCATCTGATGCTATGTGTAGATGTATGCAGACACCTAAGAAATGAACAAGACTGTTTAATGAAAACAATGCAGTGAGGGTTATCAAGCTCACCTATGAGCAGAAAGACAAGAATACAAATGATGACGATGAAGGCAGTGTTTCCATACGTTGTGATGACAGCGACCAGTCTAGACTTGAAAAATCTGCTCCATCTACAAACCCAACAACAGAAATAACATTGTAATCAAATCAGAGGGCAAAAGAACACATGAGATAACACAAATCTTTCTCAACAAGTCCAAAGAACATCATACGGTTTACATTTCTCCAACACACCATAAAAGGAGCACATATAGATGTCTTTGAGAAGCATTTCTTGTTTTGTTTTGTTTTGTGAGGAGTCTGTGCAAACAAACAGAGTGCTTCTTTGTGATAAGAAAATGTTGTTTACCAAGTGACCCAACCTTGCAACCTTTAAACTGGCTTAAAGGTCATGTGAATGCTCTCAAATTAAGAAATTACTCTCTCACAAGACTCCTATTCAAAAGCTTTTTGTGGAATAAAAGCATTGAACATAAATTATCCTGGTAATGCTGGAACCCAAATATCCAACACCCTCAGGCCATCAACGATGTAGCTTTTTCCTTCATTGAAACAGATTTGAAAAATGCTGCAAATTTACCAAACAGGTGATATTTCATCACAATAATCCACAGGCCCATCAATTAAAGTCTTAAGAAGCAAACAGCTGTTGTGTTTGTAAAAAACAAGAGTTATCTATACTTAATATTGCTTTTTTACAGTGGAAATGTTGTCTCACCTGAATCAGGAGAGAAATATGCACAGATCGAGCACTGTTGACAAGTGAAAACAGTCCAAAATAGTTCTTCTAAACAAATACGTCGTTGGATTTTGATGCGAGAGAACAACAGGTGATGAACGTTTTCACTGGAGGAAACATTATTATGGAACATGGTCATAAGTTTTAAAAGTTACAAACACACAACTTTTCATTTCACAATATGTTAATTGATGGACTACCTGTAGATTATTGTCATACTTTTATCAGCTGTTTTTACTCTCATTATAACGGCATCCATTCACTCCATAGAATCCACTGGTGAGCAAATGTTGTAATACTACATTTCTCTAAAGCTCTTTCCATGAAGAAACAAATTCATCTACATCTTGGATGGCCTGAAGGTGAGTTAAGTTTAAGCAAAGTTTAATGCTTTATCGTGCTTCAACAACATCTGAAACTCACCGTTTTGGGGAGATGAAGGGGACACACAGAAGTAGAACCGCAAACACCTCAGCATACAGAAACGTTGCCACAGCAGTCCACTGAAGACTCATGATTTACCTGTAAGTCTATGAGAACATATCAGCAGTGATCAGCACAACTGATTACATTCACATTACTAACCAGACCCAGTAAACATTAATTAGCATTCAGAACGTAAAATGCACAAGGTTATGACAATATATTGTACTAACTCTGAACAAAAGCCCTGAAGCAAAGCACACTTGTTACATTAATGTATTACACCGTGTAAGAAATGAAGACACGCAAGTGTTCTGGTGAAAACTAATACAACAGCACCATCTTATGTCTCCTACAGAAACGCCCCAGGAACAAGATGAAATCATCTCTGAGGCCTTTACAAATGATGAGCCATAATCGAGAATACAAAGAGAAACAACTTGGTTTTGGTTGCATCTCAACTGATAAAAGAGAACAGAGAACAACTTCGGTCATTAGAGACAAGTCAAGTGTATTTTTATCAAATAATTCAGAACAGATTAAAAACTTAAAAGCAGGCCAGGGAGTCATGATTCAACATTTAAATGTTTTAGAATTAGGGAAGGAATAAACATCTGCTGATAGATCTCATATATAAAATGGGAATACATAATGTAAACAAACACATACATAAACATGTATGTCAGAGCAGCACAACATAAGTGTAAATTCGCTTTGTTATTTGAGGTACACATACAATTAACCGAATTCGTATGAGCGCAAATTATGACTGAGGTGTAAATAATTCCATTAAAACTTACAGAATTTGAGGTAAAAGCAGAAATATTCACTGAAAGGCCTGCGGGAAAGTGTCAAAACTCTTGCTGCACACTGATCCCACGCCACACTAATCTACTTCCGGCGTGTGTGCCAACTCATTCTACAAGTGACAACTTCCCGCGTAGAAGGCGGGAAATACTAGCGTAAAAGTCTGTTTGATCAAATTAAATAACTTAATATATATATTAACAATTATTGTAAAATAATAAAAGAAAAAAATAATGTTAAATGTTCATTATTTTCCTTTAATTTTCCATTAATTTGTGTGGAAATTCGGACACCAGAGATTTTGGGATTTAACCCCGCTATTATATGTGTAACATGTCATCACATTGCAAATCACATTCAAAACCAGGTTTATTCCATACATGAATACAATAATTATATATCTTCTGACAAGATTAAACATTTAGTTAAGTTTTAGATCTGCTCTCTTGAAAAGTGACATGTCAATATTCTCAAGAGCCCAATGCTTTTCACATTTCACTGCTCAGACAATACAAATATAGATATAATAAAACAAAACGTGCAAAAAGAACACAGGGACTACCCTCTTACACAATGTGTTTAGGTCAGAAATGCAGTTTTTGGCATCTAAAGAGATGGACTAAGGTTTATTGACATTGGCTATATAACATAAATGAGTTTACATTTGAAAGTGCGCTTTGGAAAAAATGTTTGCTTGACTTGTATATGTATATGTGATACTCTCACACATAAAACAGATTAAATGTATAAGGTACTACAAAAAAAGTATTAATGAAAACACAATATGACAAAACACTTAAAAAAAACATACTAAGAATGCCTAGAAATTATTTCATTATAAGGCAGCAGCTTTTGAATTCCAAGTACAATGAGGATTTCCAATTCATTTGTTCAGTTCCAGCATTCAAAATCTGTTTAGATTAGTATTATAACTTCAGGCATTCACAATATCAAATGCACAATAATAATAAGGCAACAGAATAAATATGAGGTACCATGAAAAAGTCAGCACAGTTTAGCTTAGAAGCAAATGAGTTTAACATTGTGAAAATAATAATGCTCTTGAAATATAACCATCTTTTCCTGTGGAAATAGGGCAGGAGTGTAGGACCTGTAGGCACAATGTGTTCTTATCATTTTTTCTCATGTATCTCGTTTCTTCAGATTCCTTTCTTCTTTCCTGGAGCCTTGGGACTAAAAATAACAAGAGAGATGAAGAAAGGACATTAATTGAGTAGTCAAAAGAGAAACAAAGCAAGAATATGCAATATAGTGTTATATATTTCTCCAAATGTGGACTAGCTCACATTATGTGTATCTGTCTCAATGCTTACACACACAAGTCAATGTATTACTGAATATTATACACAGATGTAATTATGTTAAACATGAACCCAGCAATCTCACACTGCTCATTGAGAATCTGAATGCTTGCATTTTAATGGTACTGGTAATTTGTGAGAAATATGTATACTCATTACACAACACATAAATGAAAGTACACACTTTTGTAATGAACAGATTTAGCTATTCAAACTAAACCCATCATTAACAGGTACAAAACAAAGTCTGTATAAGTAATGGGTGCTGAAAGAATGAGAATCCAAACAGATGATAACAGCATCATAATAATAAACAAATCATTTCTTACAAACATTCATTGTTTCACTTCACACGACATTCATTGATGAACTGGAGTGGTGTGGATTAATTGTGATGTTTTTATCAGCTTTTTGGACTCTCATTCTGACGGCACCCATTCACTGCAGAGGATCCAGTGATGAGTAAGTGATGTAATGCTAATTTCCTCCAAATCTGTTGTGATCAAGAAACAAACTCATCTACATCTTGGATAGCCTGAGGGGCGAGGGGTGAGGCAGCACATTTTAATTTCACTCATGCAAGGTCCATGGAGATGATATTCGCCCCATCTTTAGTTGGAGCAATGAACTTTCAGGGGTGGCCCCAAGGTGGAGGCTTTTATGGAGGACTGATTCCCTAATTACTAACAATGTTTATGGAATAAAAAGTTCAAGCAAGTGGGTGTGGTGTTCAAATTCCCCCATACTTTAGGCCATGCAGTTTATTTATACAAAAGGTACAAAAGTTTAGTTAGTGGTTAGTGATCTGGGTGCATTTTTTGATGTCAGCATTTGACCTAAAAATCCAGCTTTTCATGATGTAAGGATGATTAAAGGTGTTTGTGTTAAAGGAAAAAAAGTATTTTGATGTATAAATGATCAATCAGCAAATTGTGACTGAAATGAACATTTCTGAATCATGGTAGTAAGTATTTGTGCATCACTTTAATTTATGCTGATTTACATATATATATAAAAATACATTTAACATGTGTAAATTACTATAATGCAAAAATAAGAATTACTAAGAACACATGGGAATTACAAAAAATAAAACTCAAAAACCCCAGTGGAAATCCAGATGTATTACATTTACAGCAATGCAAATACAGGTGAAATTTTGAAATTACTGCATTAGTTGTCCTAAAATAGTCTCTATATTCTTCTTAACAAACTTTATTTATGCTTTGATTTTGGTGTGAAAGGGGACAGGCTTTTTTTTTTTTTTTCCTTCACTGGGATTATACACACATGCACACACAAGAAAGATTCACTCCAAAGGCCCATATAAGAAACAGAAACTCTCTATTCTCTATTTGATGTTTATTGTTAGCCTCAAGAAAGAGGCCATTATAAGAAATGAGCCACCAGGGGCTGTACTTCAACTCTTCACAGACAATTTACAATATAGATCATAGTGCCAGAGACAGGGCTTAACATTTATTAGCTGTGATGATGAAATCTGAGCAGTCTTTTACTAACAGTTGTCACAGAATGCAAAATTTAACAGAAATCTCAACTGGACATGTGCAAGTTTTGTATTTTTCTACAAGCGATCACTTTAAGCTCAAGTATTTCAAATTGTGAGCCAAAAAAAAAAAAGAGACAGTATTTTCAGTTCACATATTACACTTGTTTCATTGTGATTAACTGAAAAGGTTCCATCTTTTGTAACCCTAATATTCATGATAACATATCTTTCAGGGCTATGTTCTGACATACAACCATCATAATAATTTCTCATTAAACAAATATGAAAATTAGCATGATGCTTTTGTTTTTGTGTCAGAAAATGGCTTGTGGTAAATTCTCTCATACCCAAACCTACACGGACACACACACACACACATAACTCTAGATAACATGTATATTACCATAAAAACACAATAACTTTAGCTGCCTGAGGCCACTCTCGGCTCATTAGTTTCTGAAGAAAATCTCTGAAAACAATGAGTGATGGAATTTAAGATCTAGACTATCAGTTTTAGAGTTGCAGGGAACTAAAATAACAATTTGTGAACTAAAATCAACATGAAATGTTAATTACAACTTAAAAAAAAAAAATCTTTAGCATATGAAATAACGGGTATTATTTTGATTTTTAAAAGTCAGCAGTGGAGGTCATAAGTTTGGAATAATAGTTTTTAGTAAAAAAAAAAAAAAGTCTCTTTTGCTCACCAAGATTTATTTTAATTTATTTTTAATTTATTTTAATTATATATATATATATATATATATATATATATATAATCATTTAAAAAAGGTGACGTGACATTCAGCCAAGTACTCCGTGAACACACACACACACCCGGAGCAGCGGGCATTTAGGAGCAGTTGGGGGTTCGATGCCTTGCTCAAGTGCACCTCAGTCGTGGTGTTGAGGGTGGAGAGAGAACTGTACATTCACTCCCCCCACCTACAATTACTGCCGGCCCGGGACTCGAACTCACAACCCTTCGATTGCGAGTCCAACTCTCTAACCATTAGGCCACGACTTCCCAAAATATTTTGGTGCTCAGTAATGGTTCATATCAAAGTTTTTGCGCTAAATATTTTTGTGGAAACTGGTAAATTTTGACAGGATTCTTTGATGTGAAAAAAAAGTTCACTAAACAGCATCAATTTGAACTAGATTATTTAATTTTTTTTTATTATTATAAATGTCTTAACTGTCATTTTGACCAATTTAAATGCATCCTTGCAATAATAAACAAATCTTAATTTTACATAAGAGTAATTTCCTGTTTTTTCATTTCATATTGACTTTAAAATAAAAAAAAATAATAATAAGCCAATTAGTGCATATGTAAACATCCAAAGTAAACAATCACTGCAGGCCACACTTCTTCACCCAAAACTATGAAGAATTCAAATCAACAGTCTAAATTCATCAAGCAGGACTTATGTCCCAGTTCTTTTAATATTACATGATATTAACGTGCATATAAAAACCCTTTACAAGCAACAAACTACAACCATATACTTCCCTAAACCCTAACGTATGATCCATCACCTGCTGTCGGTCACCAAATACAACATGTGCCCTGGAAAGCATATTTACTACTACTGCATCAAAAAAAAGAAAACATTCATTTCGTATCAGGACTCTTCAGGTGTGAGAACAGTTTTGGCATATTTGTATCAAATATGTGCACAACATTTTTGTACAATACATAACACAAGATAAATCCACAAAACCCGATTCATTTTTTGCATCATAAAAAGAAGATATAGTATTTTGATATTATGTACAGTGTAAGAACTATATTAACAGTCACCATTCAGTCACAAGTTGATTGAGAAAGGCACGGCATTAACCATTTGGTGGTCAAGCAAAACTAGTCCCCCTCACACAGAGACACACGTATATGCGCACACAATGAAAACAAGCCTTCATTAAGGTTCCCTTTGTTAGAAAATTACCAAGTTAATCAATTTCCAGCACAGAAAAGAGCTGTGAGCTAAAACTCCTAAAAACGAGGGTGCAAGCAATGTGTTAAGTGACTGCCTGTCAAATATTTAACTAGTTCTGTAGTAGATTTCAATATTTTAATCAGTGTCAATTAGATGGCCATTTTCTGAATTTTGAGGATGGCATCTCTTAAAACATTGAATTATGGGGAAAGAGGACAGGTAGAGATAAAAGTTTGAGATGAATGTAACTTATATGTCCCTGCAAGCTGATTAAAAGCATCCCTTTATATGACACCTCTACTATTACTAAGTAAATCCCAAATCACTCAGAATGAGACCAAAGTCAACAAGCCGGCAACGAAGTGCAACATTACTGTTACAGATACAGATATGCATGGATCAAGCTCTTTGCCACTTCACAAAACTTAGGTATTGGCATGTTTTAACTATAAACACGACAGACATTCACACAGCTGTTCTTTACACGGTTAGCAAAGAACTTGCAGCATGTAGAAGTAGCTGTGAGTGAATCTCACAAAACCTGTCAAAGTAATGTCTGGGATTAATTTCACCCAAAAATCAAAAGAAATCTAAAAATTCCATTCATTTCTATATTTAATTATATATTATACATTAAATAAAGAATAAATTAAATTTTTGTGCAAAGAAAACGAAGCCCGTTTTGGGGACCATAATGATTTTTGCATTGCGACTTTTTGCATTGTTTTCATCTCAAACAAACAAATTCTAATCCTAAACTCTTATTATCATAAAATATATAAAAAAATATTTTATTTAAATGTAAGTGTATTTATTTGTAGTAGGTGATGTATTGAATTTAATTCTTGTTTTTAAGTAAAAATAATATATATATATATATATATATATATATATATATATATATATATATATATATATATATATATTATTTCAATTTCAAAAGTATTCATGCATCATAGCAGTAGTTGTGGTACTCGATTTAATTTATGTTGATAAAAAAAGAAGATAATAAAATAAAAATAAAATAAAGATTTTTGTATCCGGACAGGTTTTTCTTTTTCTGCATTGCCACAGATTTTTGAGTTTAATGTGTTTAAATTTCACAATGCAAACATTTGTATTGGTACGTAACAGGCTTTGATTGTTTTTTTTTTGTTTGTTTTTTTAAGTAAAAGTTAGAGGTTTATTGAGATTCCCCCATTAGTTTAAGTTAATTCAATCCAATCCCATTTTCCTCTGCTCAGCAGCAGCCTGGCAAATATGTTTTCATCTTCTTCCCCAAGATTGATCTGTCTAACAAGTAAAAGCTGTTTAAGGCAAACAGGGAAGAGAGGTGAAGACGTTTGAGAGAGATATGCATATGGAGGTGAAAAATGCCACTGCTTGTTTTCGGTATAAAAAAAAAAAAAACAAACATTGAAAACATCTCTCTGGTTTGTGCTTTCCAAAGAATTAGGTGCCAACAGCCACGTTCATGAACGATCTAGTCGAAACCAGATGGTTAAGTGTTCACAGAAGCACCCAAAACCCACAGGAGCAGAGAGAAACAAAGAAAGATGAGAAAGTTAGGACTTCCACCGAGAGAGGTAAAGAGCGATTAATGGAAGAGGACACAGATTTCATTTCACCAGCACTGACTTTGGGAGGAAAGCATCCAGCTTCGAATCTCCTCCTATGCTGTGACTAGATGAAGATGTGCTGGTGCTGGAAGTGCTAGTGCTAGGTTTGGGGAGACTGTACATGTAGACGGCTCCAATGACCAATCCTGCACCCAGCGTGAAGATCAGGTCCACGTGGAAGCCGAAGAGGTAGACGGATGTGATCGTGGACACGATGATGGAAAAAGACGTGGCGAAGCCTTTGAGAATGTTGTCTGCGTATTTTACAACAACAGCTACCAGGAGGCCGCCGAAGGCCTGGTTGAAGATGACGCCCCACACCATGGGCGTGTAGCCAAACAGGAAGCCTTTCTCAGCAATGGCGGCTCCATCGTTCCACAACATCCCAAGGAGACCCAAAAGAGTCCCGAAGATCCCGAGCTGGATGTTTCTTATCCATACCGAGGCAGAGCTGCCCTTCAAGATCTTCTCAAAGTAAACGCCAGCAAACCCGGAGGATAAGCAAGAAATGATCACAGACACCAGGCCCTTGAAGTAGTTCTGGTTGGCGCTGGTCACAGCCTCCTTCTGTTTTCCGCCCTCCTGCTCCACCTGGACGATCGCTACACCGGCAAACAGCAGCACTAGAGAGATCCACTGGATTTTCGACAGACTCTTGCGCAGCATGAGCACTGAAAACAACGCTGTGGTCAAGATCTTCAGCTGATATGTGACCTACAAAAAAAGAAAAATCAGATCGGTTAAATATTGTTTAAAATACATGTCCATTTAATTCATATTTTGTGCAACTCAAACTGTATTTTCATTTATGTCTAAGTATTTGCTGCTAAAAATATATTTCATAGCATCTATGATTTAAACTTCAATTGCAAAAAATGGTGTTTGATAGTACGTTCAGTAGGGTTGCACAATTATTCTAATTTCTAATCGCAATTACAATTATGGATGCCATAATTACGCAATTGTTCAAAGTTAATTTAAGTCATGCACACTGAAGATGTGTTTTTTTCTTTCGACATGTAATCTTTAGGGTTTTTTCTATTATTTTAAATTTAGTATAATATCATCATTAATTTTTTTAATAATTTAAAAAATAAACCAATACAATGTATAGTAGAGGCTTAATACTATAGAAAAGCACTAAACGTTTTTTTTTTCCGTTAAGAGTGTTCTCAGCTTGTTTATTGTCATACAACAGAATAAAAAGATACAAATGAAACAAATTGTGCTTTAATGTTTTTTTCTGCAAGTATCAAGCAGTATGATTATTTCATTTATTCACGATGCTGTTTAATGTCTCATTTCAGTTTGGCTCTGATGTGTATTTATTGCAGTTAATATGAAAAGGTTCATGTAGCGTGGTACAACCTCCTACAGAAATGAATAATCAAGTGTAAAATAAAACATAACCCACTGTCACTTTAAGAGCCCCACGGATCCAATTTACCATTACACGTGTATTTTCATTCTCAAGTCTTTATGTTCATTTATTACATGACAAATAAAGGAATATATGAAAAATTACCAAGCGCAACATTTTGACACATATTTGAGCTATAAGATGACTTTACATGTCCGTGTTGTTCCGCCTCTGGGCTTAGGCTATTTCTCTTCCTGAGGAGCACCGCAAGTTCTCTTTCACGCTTTTAAAAACATGAATAAATATACTTCGATAAATCAAGCATGTCCCATTTTGCAAATGTCATATTACATGATTTTAATGATTTGCACGGGAAATATGGCTTTTATGCATGAACGAAATCGCAGCGCTGCAAAAGAGGGCGGAATGGGGCACAATAATTGTTTTCTCTTGATTATTGTATTTTCATAATCGTTGGCCAAACCGAAATCAAATCGTTTTTTCGATTAATTTCACAGCCCTACATTGAAATACACATTCAATATAGATTCAAATATTATAAGCAGACTCTCAAAGTGAAAAGGAGTGAATCAGCAGAGAGGAGGAAGAAAGGGCATAAACAAATAGTGGAGAAGCCTTACCTGGAAAGTGGCTGCTGGTAAATTAGAAATGGCCACATACTGCAGGTTGTTCTGTAACGTGTAGATGAGTGACGGAACTGCTAACTTCAGCGTGTCCAAATACTGTACGACTAGAGAGTCATACAACAACGATACGAAGGACTTCACATTACCTGGATTCAGAAAAAATGAGAATCAGACACTGCTGCAGTACTACTACTAATAGAAAACTGAATCATTTAAAATATATATATTAATTATTATTAGTAGTACTAATAGTAGTATTTTTATTACATACACTACCATTCAAAAGTTTAGGGGCGATAGATTTTGTTTGTTTTCTTGTATCTCATCAAGGCTGCAATTATTTGATTGAAAATTCAGTAAACAGTAATACTGTGAAATATTACAATTAAACAAAAATAAAATACAATAAATGCAATAAATGTTTTTTTTATTATTTGAATACATTTAAAATGTAATTTATTCCTGTGATTCTAAGCTAAATTACTCCAGACTTTAGTGTCACATGATTCTTCTCAAACTATTTTAATAAAATGATCAAGCATGTTTTTATATCTATGAAACGATGTTTGTTTATGTTTGTGTGTTGTAACTTCGATGTAAAATTGTCTATGTAAACTCTATGTAAACTCCTATCTTGCCCAGGACACTCCTGTAAAAGAGATTTTAATCTCAGTGAGTCCTCTTTCCTGGATAAATAAATAAATTAAAAAAAATAAACATTTCTTATTATTATCAGTGTCGAAAACAGTTCTGCTGCTTAATATTTTTGTGAAACAATGATAAAAAAAATTCCTAAAAGATTTTCTGATGAATAGACAATTCAAGCATTCACTGCATTTATTAAAAATAGAAATAATTTGTAATATTTGAAAAAAAAAAAACTTTACGGTCACTACAGTCAATATTAATAAAAAAAAAAAAAGAAAAAAGAACAGACAATTTCTGAAGGATCTTGTGACATATATATATACTGACCCCAAACTATGTAGATTTGTGTTTGGGCACTTTAGAATATATGAATGTCCTTCAAATATTAATGTGGCATTTCAAATGCATTTTAAATATTAATACATGTATACATTGTTCAAAATTAACAAAAAGTATTGTGAGAGAAGACATTAATGCTTGAAACCTAATACACATTATGTCACTAGCTGCAGTGTAACATGCGACCATGTGCTTCCAGTGAACGCACCTCTCTTCTCTATCAGGATGATGACCACACAGGTGAGGACTTTAAGAACTTCGGCCATCACCACGGCTGATGTGGTGTAGAAATGATCTCCTGGCAATGTCCGCACGTAACGGATGCTGAGGATGAGCGATGCATTCTGGATCACCAGAATCGCCAAACTGATGTACTTCAACTTCTTGTTGACTGCAAGAGACAATCTTTTAGTCAACTTTTAGTCAAAACTAGGTTGTTCACTGCCAATGTGAAATTGGAATTACACTGAATTAATGTTCACTTTTCTGAATGAGGCTAGTCATTGTTTAGTTTGTATTTTCAGTTAGGACACACCTACACATGTCGACAGTGAGCGATTGTTTGCTCAACCCAGTGGCAACACCCTGCTTACAGACACGTCATTCATTCACCAGACACTTTCTTAGTTCATTTATTACTGAATATACCAGTTCATTTAATAGTTCGCTGGCATACTAGTTACCAATCAACCATAATTGCTAAATTATCTGGCTTACACAATGTTAAAGGGTGAGAAAAACTAAGTCAAGGAAATAAAGGCTAACATTATTATTAGGGAGAATGCATACAACAGAAAAGTTGTTAGCTGAGGTTACTAGAAACAGGCTGTGGACACTACAGACAAAATGAACAGGATCTGTGAAACTTAAGAACTTGTTTTGCTGGTTTTCAGTGACCTGATGTCTTTTCTTCTGTAAAGAATGTCATAATATAAAAGCAAACAGCCATAAGAAAATGTCACACCCTCTGCCACACAGTCAAAACCCATCTGACTGGTAAAAAAGGTCAAGGAAGGTCAAGACGTTTCACAGTTTATTTACTGACTAAGGAAATTCAAAGCACTTAACATGAAAAGATCACTGCCACCATTAACCCTTGTGGTGCATAACATAACATCCACTACAACGGCAGTTCTGGAGCATTTTTACACATAAAAAGCACTTCAAAGGCAGTGAAACAGGTGAATTAAGTCAGGTACAACTTTTCACACTAATGCATTAGTTAGGAATTAACAATGAACATTTTTAGAGTATTTACTAATAGAGGTTAACCGATTAATCGGTTTCAAGCCGATTAATCGGGACCGATAGTTGATTGCCGAAACTATCTGCAAAATCCATTCTGTTGCTGGAGCAGCTGAGAAGGTCTGCTGTCATCAGACAGTACGAGAGCATCCTCTAGACACGGAATCAATGACGTCTCTGGTTGTTTGTTTCGACACGTATCGACATGTGACAATGCGCACTGCACAGAGTGGGACCCTTCAGATGGGGATTTAAAACACAACAAACGTCGTGTATACAGTATACTATAATGCATGTTTTTATATCATAACTATGGAATTAATTTAGTTAACTAGATGTTGAATTAGTAGAGAAATGCTGAGAGGACGCAAACATTAGTATTTCCTCAAGCGGTTAAAACAATGTGACCAAAACACATGCAAGTCCAACCTAAATGTTTAATGATTGCTACCATCAGCAATGCAAATGCATTTGTTTATTTCCAGCTGATCACGTTAATGCATTTGTCATCCGGCAAAGTTGCAGGTTTAAAGCGGTGACGTGAGAAAGTAAACCGATATGTTTGTTTAGCCAACAGAAATCCTGAGGAAGCCACAGAGCGCCATTCACACAGCCCCCCCCCCCCCCTCAAATCACTATATTTTTCCCAAATCATTGTTCATGTATATAATGACATCACCCTAGGCTGTATGATTGTGTTTTGTGCATTTTTTAGTGAAATGGGTGTATTTCTATGGCTCTAATAAAGTCTGCATCATATAGAGAACAATAACAAGTCACACTGAACTTCAAACTCAGTCATTTATGTCACTTTGTTTATTCTTGAAATGAACTTCACCTCTTTTCGTGATTAAATAAACTGTTTTGGACATTACTTGAATTGAATGTGATCTGTCCGGAGTGAGTTGTCCTAGACACAATGCTGTGCGCTTTAGCATATTTTGTTATTTTGATTAGATAATTATTGAAGTGTTCCATTATATATATCCATATGCATGTAATTTCAATGCTGTGGTCTTTAAGCATGACTGCTGAAATGAAACGGTAAAACTTTACAACAAGAGTCCATTTGTAACATTAACTAAGCTTGATAAAAGCTGTAGAAGTATTGTTCCTTGTTAGAGTGTTAATTTCAACATTTTTACATTTTAAATTTCCTTCTGTTAACATTAGTTAACGAACTAACTTTAATGATCAATATAAAATAAATATTAATATATATTTTTGAATTAATATGAATTTCCTAAGTGTGTGTGTGGGTATATATATATATATATATGCATTTGCATTGCAGATGGTAACAAACATTAAACAATTAGGTCGGACTTGCATGTGTTTTGGTCACATTGTTTTTTGTATATATATAGTAAGCACTATATCCATTTGAAAAACTATCGGTTGATTAATCTGCTATTGGTCGACCTCTATTTACTGAGTAAGATTGTTAAATTATAAATATAGTATTATTTATTGTTCATTCATATACTTTCACCAAATATAAAAAATAAAAAAAATTGAAGTGACATTCAGCCAAGTGTGGTGACCCATACTCAGAATTTGTGCTCTGCATTTAACCCATCTGAAATGCACACACACAGAGCAGTGAACACACACACACACACACACACACACACACTGTGAGCACACACCCGGAGCAGTGGGCAGCCATTTATGCTGCGGCGCCCGGGGAGAAGTTGGGGGTTCAATGCCTTGCTCAAGGGCACCTAAGTCGTGGTATTGAAGGTGGAGAGAGAGCTGTTCATGCACTACCCACACCCACAATTCCTGCCGGCCCGAGACTAGAACTCCAACCCTCTAACCATTAGGCCACGACTTCCCCTTAATATGGTTTACTTCTACATCTTAAAAACATCATCTACATTAACACAGAAAAAAAAAAACTAGAATAATAAATGCTGTAAAAATGTCCAATGTTGTTGTTGTTTTTTTTAAGTAAAAACAATATATAGAAAAGAAAAAGAGAGACAAAATGAGTTGCATTTTTATACATGGGCTCTACACCACAACTAATCTTACAAAAAAATGTCCAATGGTAAACCACAACCAATACCATAGTACTTTTATACATACTATATTCAAATAACTGCCAAGTTCATTCCATTTACAGTACTTTAAAAAGTATATATATGCATAAAATCTATGGCACTATGATATAGTAGTTCCCGGGGGGGAAAAAACAAACAATTACAACAGATGTTATTATTGTTGCTCGTGATACATTTCTGTGAGACCAACTGTAAATGAGCATCTTTGCATTTTACTTCACTGAATACTTGATTGTCATTCTCGTGAACCGTGGTATTTATTCTAGGATACTTCAAGGAATAAAATGGCACTTTTTGTAAGTGATGGTATCTCATGGTAATACCATAGTACCGTATTCATATACCATGTTATTTACATTGTCCGTCAAACACCACCGTGATATAGGTGCAAAAAACACGGTAATACTAAAGTACGACTTTATTAGAGGTGACTATTGAATTTGGGTACTAATTATGGCTACCATTGCATTTTTTTTATTATTAATTTTTAATAGGGGAGTTGACTACTTCGTGGCACTGAAATCACGGAGACCTTAAGCAGTCAGATGTTAAAATGAAATAATAAATTGCTGTTTCTCACCTTCATTCTGTCTTCGGGCGGATGTTTTATCTTCAGTGCTTTTGTTAGGACTCTCGTTGCTTGCTGCTGCTGCCATTATCATCATCAAACATGAAGCCCAACCTGTCCCCAAACTCTCTCTTGATTCGTTTGGTCGGTAACGATGCTCAGTGATGATTTCCCCGCCGCTGCTCCATCAAACAGCTCACAGAGGAGGCGAAAGAAGAGGAAAAACGATCAAAAGTGCTCGAGGAAAAGTGTTGACGTCCCCAAACACACAAGCACTTCCTGTTAACGTCCGCTTCATCTTCTTCACGTCCTTGTGTTCTGTATTATGGAGACGGTTTAGCGCCACGTGCAGGCTCGCGCCACACAAATAACAAAAAGGTACCACAAAATTACCAGTGTTGGGAAGGTTTCTTTGGAAACATAATAGATTAAAAGTAACCTTATTTAAAATATAACATTTAGTGTAACTATTTAAATTACTTTAGGCTATTAATGTAACTGGTTACATTTGATTACTTTTCTACATGTCTGTAACGAAATGTTTTCAACTGATATAATCATTTACAAATATTTAAAGCAGGCAGGTTAAACATTACAGTAGTAGGCTACTAAACACTGATTCCTGTCAGACTTTCAAAATCCTTCTTCACTCGAATTAAGATTATAATTTAGTTTTAAAGCACAACCACCACAAAATCAGACTTTAGCACCTTTTTTAACTTTGAGATTGCTCTGAGGTTAAATGCAGATTTCAAATTATATAATTCTGTTACTGTTACTATTTTTATTATGCAACCCATGGAAGATTGAGGATTAAGTATTTGATTAGCTTTGTTTTGAAGAAAGAAACATATTTGTAATAAAATAATATTTGTAATTTTTATAATAATATTTATTACTGCACTCTTCGCAAAAACATTTGTGTATTTAAATTACCGAATAGGCTATTACATTTCAAATTTTGTTATAATTCTTAATTAAATCTTTGCTATCTTTAACGGTTAATTGACTCCAATTTATAGACTAAACAGTTAACTAAAATATTGCTAAACAAAAATTTAATATTACAAAAATCTGTTGAAACACTCGCTCAAGAAGGATGAAGTGTTGCTCTTCAAGAACCTCTAGATGGCAGAAGCAAGCTATCATTTCTGCATAATCTAATCATCACGACAGAGTCTGAAATGATCAATTACTAACGTGTAAAGCATAATATAATGTTATAATGTCAGTTCATTTTAATAAAAGTTATGACTATGGTTTACAGCAATGAAATGTAGAGTCTTTTTGAACAAATCTAGATTTAACTGACATTATTTGAGGCTGTTCAACACACATCCTCACATAATTCACAAACATTTATAAAGACTGAGAAAGGTGGCATGTAAAAACAAAACAGAAAATGAGCCAAATGTGTCTTTACTGCTTAAATAAACATTTGTCCTCATAAGTAATAATATCGGACACTGATTAGATTTATTAACAGCTGATTGTAATTGTAGCCTACAATTTGTTAAAGTACAAAATAAAAATAAAATGCAAAGACTACTATTATCATAATTGCATAGTTTTTATTTGCATACTATTCTTTTACAAAAAAAAAAAAAAAACCTTTGTACATATATCTGATCTTCAAAATCATTTATTTTATATTTGCCACTATTTGGAAATTGAGAAATTCAGATATATAACTAATATTTATAGGGAAACAGTCCTGCCAACCCAATGTCATAAAAACTTGATTTACCAGTCCTCTGTATCCACATGATAAACACACAAGTAAGAATCTCTACCATCACTACAGCAGAAGTGGCCAAGAAATCAGACAGCGTCCTGAGGATGAGCCAAAATCACCAGACTGATGAACTTCATGATCGTCTCTGGTTTCTGGAGTTTGACCAGAGGACAGATTATCTGGTTTCTGTTTTGTCATGATCTGATTCTCCTGTAAAATGATAGCAGCTCCACACTATAAATCTCCCCTGTCCATATCAGAAGGTAATATACGTTACTTTCTCAAAGATTATATGATGATGCTCACAATGGTACTTTTTAGTACTTTTTGTTTGAATTCAAAAAGCACCATGCATTCTTTAAACTACCTTGGAATACCATGCCATCACTACACAGAAAAAGTACATGGGTGACAAATATGTTTACTATCATGATACCAAATCATCAAGTGATTTTTTTTCGGTTATACACGGATGTTTTATCTTCAGTGCTTCTGTGTGAACTTTAGGGGTGAAAAACAAGCACAGACAACCCTAAATTGCACTAAAGAATTAATGGTCCCAATACAGGATCCACTAGGGGGCAGCAAAGAGATTCTGGACAGGTGCAATTTTCTGAGACTTCACAAGCAACTGCAAGTCATATTTTTTCACCCTGAAATATCAGTTTCAGAATATCATTCTGATGTCACACCAACTTCTAATAAAGCGAATGGCATCTGTTTATTTCCCACATTCCCTCCCAAATTTTGGGTATCCTCTTTTTCTGGGACATGTTTGTATTTTGGTTTTGTTTTCCTACTGATGTGGTCCCTACAGGCCTTTTGTCCATGCATTGCTTTGCCCTGTCTCAGTAAGGCATTCTAGGGCATTGATTATGTACCTTGTCTGAACTGTGTTGGTCAACGGTGTGTTCAACAGATTCCTGCTTCACTTGTCGGGAATAACTAACCTGAATGGTTTGACTGGAGAGGCCTGTTTAAAAATGCCTTGAACTTAATGAACAGAAAACTATGATCAACATTTGGATCTACTCACTGATATGACAGCAGTTTCTCTTTGTATTTCTTATTTGCATGAACAGAAGATGGATGAATAAAGACAAGACCGATGTTTTGTTAAATAAAGATATTCCACATCTATATTTTTATTCATAGAATCTCTTAAATTAAACATGATGTGACAACAGCCACAGCACATTGTTGAATACACAAGTATTTACAGCAAAACTGTTGTGCCAACCCAAGTGAAAAATGCAAGGATTATTTTTCGTAACACAAAATGAAATAAAAACCTGATAACAGAATACCGCAGTGTTCACATGGATGCATTACATGTAATGTGGGGTAAGGTCCTATTTGCATACTTTAAATGTTTTAATCTCAAATCAAAGAATTTGAACATATCAAAGCTGGTTTGTATCCAAACAAAAATTTCAAATCAAATTCAAATAAATTTGCCATTATGCATGTTGACCTCACATAAGACGGTAAGCAGACCTCTTTGGTGTGTTATAATGACATCAGACGCTGAGGAAAAGCCCATAGGCCCTTCTGGTAAACATCAACACTGGGTTAGTGGCTGAAATCCTCCTGACATTACTTAACATGCTGACATTTGGGAACTTCCAACTAACTGACACATATCTGAGTTCGATCAGTACAAAGCGTCCTGAAAACATTTTTTAAGTTGCAGTGCAGGCATCTCTCAAACAATACAGACAGAAACTAAAAGCCGGCTTAGTAATGGCTCTGAGGAATCCATCTAGGGAATCGGTTGATTTAGAGTAAACAGGATCCACAGGAATGTTCCTCTTTTCTTCTGTCGCACCTTCTTCGAGGGTGTGTGTGTTGATAAATGGGAACAGATCCGCATGAGCCTAAATTATTGTTCCGCCAGGCCTCCTGTCAAAAGACTGGAAAGCAGATCCAAAGTCTTTTTGAAACCCCTTAGAACAGGGAGAGAATATCAATGTACAACAGAAACCTGTAAAACCAGGTATCATGGCCCACCTACTGTCATTTAAGTCAGTTAGAACTTTAACAATCAAGACGAACACAGTTTACTGCTTCTGAGACTTCTTGCAGAAATAAATTAGTACGTGGCTGAGAAAATAAATAATGACCAATAAATTAAAAAAAAAGTTGCATTGAGATGTGATGGTTGTAGTCGTGGGAAATATTCATTCATAAAGTAAACCTGCAGCAATCCAGGGCTATTCTGGGCTTCTAGAAGAATAGATCCCAAGTCCATATGACACAACATGAGCGTTGAAGGCAGCCACACAAAAAAATAAATAAGGATGAATCCAGAAACCAGTAACTAGAGTTCAGGAAGTCCAGTGTAAAAGCAAAACAGTGTGTTTGAAAGTTCTGAATCAAGACCAAAGTCCTTCAGGATTTAAAGGCTTGGCTTAATATTGCTTTTCGCTTGCAAATATCCCATGTCCTCAGAGCTCTCGGTCATCCAAGGATGCTGCAAAATCTGCTCCAAACTAGGCCGATCCTCCGGCCTGTATGAAAGGCACCAGCAAATCAGAGACTGGCATTCTGAAATGAAAGAATAAATGTTGAATAAACCTGCCATTGTATGCTACAAATATTGTTGGCTCTATGACGAACTGCTCATGTGGTTCTGTTGTAAGTGAATGCACAAATGTAAATGTCCTTAAGTAACAAATCAGCTTGATTACATTGAAACAGTGTTTGCATAATTTGCAACCCATTTGATTTCCATAATGTAATGCATTTGCTAGTTATACAAGTACAAATGCACAAAACACGAATAATATGTTGCACAGGACAACCCATTAAAAATTGTATCAATTTGATAAATTGGGAAACAATATAATAAGCCTATGTGTCATCTTGTTGAAGAATAGCTCGCTCAAAAATGCAGTTTCAAACATTTGAAATAACATATTTGGAAAAATGATGGTACCAAACAGTCTATGGTATGGACAAAAAAAAAAAGGAAGTCAGTAGGACACAAAACTGTATTCTTGTTTTGTTTTTTTTTGTCTATGAAATTAGAATTCAATCTGCTTGCAGGCTCACCTTTGGAAATGCGTTTAGTGAAACTTGGAGTGGCTCGTACTATGTCAGCGTCCCTCTCAAAGGGAATGTCTCCACACACCATGTCAAACAGAAGTACGCCCAGTGACCACACGGTGAGCGGACGAGCGCTGTAACGCTGGTGGAGGATCCACTCTGGAGGGCTGTAGACTCGTGTTCCTAAATACACAGGAAGGTCATTAGAAACAGAGTCATGAGATTACATTCATGCATATGCAGTAGCCACCCTAAAGCTGCCTTACCTTCAAAGTCAGTGTAAATGGAGTCCTTCAGTAGAGCACCAGATCCAAAGTCAATGATTTTGATGTCTCCGGTGCGGGTGTCAATGAGGATGTTCTCATCTTTGATATCCCGGTGCACAATTCCCTCGGAGTGGCAGAACTGCAGGGCTTCAATGACCTGTTTGAGGAACCTGAAAAAGACGATTCTCATCAGTATCGAGGTTTACGGTTAGAATCGAATGCCAAAAGACATTGCTGTTGCTTTTTCGTACCTTTGTGCAATGGGCTCCTCCAGGGCCCCACGTTCAGTGATGAAGTCAAACAGGTCCTGGCACTGTTGGGGTTTCTCAAACACAATGAGGTATTCCTGACCTGGCATCTCAAACCAGTCGAGCATCCGGATGATGCCGCGGTGACCCGACCCGGACCCTCCGCCCAGACACAGCAGGAGAGCGATCTCCATGGGGACGGCGTTTGCTGAACCAGGCTATGGGTAAAATAAAAAAAAGTCATTGTTAACTTTGGATTCTGATTATTTTCCACTGGAAAAGACGTTATATTTAAAAAATTCCTAAGAAAAGTTCAACATATGTTATTGCAGGGGTAAAAAAAAGCAGGGGGAACTACAATTTTATCTGTCACATATTTTGGACCTTTGAATATACTTCTTGTTTTGAAACCAAAAATATCTATTTGATTAAGTCTACTATTAAACTGGTCCTGACACATATGGGAAAGTCCGCTTAAGTTTCCCTCGTAGGTGTTCTGAAAAATCCATATCGACATGCCTACGTCACTTACTGTAAAACAACCAAAACATCAGAAGAGGGCGCTATAATTCTTGTTTCTATGACTTCATTGTTTGCATGTTCAAGATCCTGACGAAACTAACGTCATTTTAGTTTGAAGTCTTATAAATACCAAAAACGTTTGTATTGATATGAAGGATTACTCACCAGTTTGGCCCACTGCTGAATTCTATCACGGGATATTTGTTTAATAGCGACCTAAAAATGATAATGAATGTAATTTAGAGGAGGAATTCATGAAGATATATATCCAAATGTTTGCATTTTATATTATTGTGTATCATTCTTACGTGTTGTCCGTCTGAAAGGCGCTGTCCGGAGAACACAGAACCGAACCCACCGCTTCCCAGAAGGGCTCCCATCTTATATCGCTTCTCAAAGTGTTCTTTAGCTAAAAAAAATAAATAATATAATAAATAACACAATTAAATATAATAAAGATGCATGTGGGCTTCTGGATTAACATAAATTTTTCACAAGCACATATTAATGTGTTTATTAAGTTTAAAATGATTTAATTGAAAGTGAATTGTTGTTTTTCGGTATTTAAGCGAACTTACCATTTTTCGCTCTCACGTCTTCCAGCTGATCTAAACGCAGGTCAACAGTCCGATTATCCAACATTTTCAGTTTTTATACGAAAAAAAACCCCCGCTAAAAATAAAGAAGGGATATCTTCAGATAATATTGTAAGCCGCCTCAGCAGAACATGTCCATGGTATTCTGTTATGGTTCGTCACTGTTTTCAATTTAAATTCCTCCTTTTGCAGTGAACGTCTCCTTCAAACAACTCGCACACTTCTGAATCATCTCAGTTTGTAGTTTTAAGTTTACATGCTTAAACACGCCCACTCTAATGAACCCGCCCAACATGCTTGGAGTGTTTTGAACTGACAGCCAATCACATCGCTGAACAATTTAACCAAATGAATATTAATGAGTGGTGGTTAGAATTCTAAGAATCTCTCTCGCTCTTACGCCCATAGACAGTAAAAGAAATGGACACAGCGACCCCATTGGAACTCAATTGAGACAAATGAAGCCCAGTTTTAGCGTTTTTTAGCACTTCCGTTTCTGACGCGCAGACTCAAACGAAGCTTGACGACGTCAGCAACCTGTCAGACAGATGTAAATCTTCTAGTAGCTGTGCGTGCAAACTGCCATCGTTAATCTTGCAGAGACGGCGAGCTTGAGCGGGGAGTTCTTTGTCGTGAGTGAGCAGGAGTAAGTATTCTGATTAATTATTTTGTATAGTATTTTAAAATGTAACGCCAGTACGCCATATTAAGTTAATTGCCTGCGAGCTTCTCCTCCTGTCTGTACGGTAATGCGACAGAGAGCCGAGTGGTTATGACGCAATCGTTAGCCTATTTTTTACAAAAACTGTTTATACGGGGCCATAATGTAACATAGAAGGTAATGGAGCCCTTTATACATTGTCGTGTATCTTTAGAAATAAATAATGGACAAACAGAGTCTTTAAACGCCTCAGATGTAAAGTTATTCGCTGTCAAAGTGACGCCAAAATGAATGGGAGTCAATGGGAATGCTAACGCAAGTGAAGTTCTGCTAAAAGATGGCAGCCCCCGCCCGGCTTCAACTTCCGGTCGAGTTCCTTGCCCCTTGCTTACGCCCAACGACCCACAGAAAGAGCGCGCGCGCGCAATGACAGGAATACCTTCGATTTTTTTTTCTTTTTTTTTAACGTGTACATTTTGAATTCACTCATGCACTATAATGCAATAAACTCCATCTGTTTCAAATAGAATATTACGGAAAATCACGAAATAACCATTCTGAATATTCTGAAGGTATAATTTTTCAAAAGCAGTTCTCAGAGATAAATACCACTAGTTACAATTGAAACAGATACTAGCATCTCATTATTAAATGTAAATAAAACTGAAATAGATACTAGCAGTTAATACATTTTACTACTACTAAACCAATAGACTGGGGGAACTAGAAAAACTGGAAGAAGCACCAGGTGCGATTGTAATGCATTTAATTTAGAAGTGAATCTAAACCCCATATCCTCACATAGAATTATATGGCAAAATGTGCTGCTTTTCTAGTAGTGAAAATTAAAAACATAGTAGTCACTATTAGATTGTTTACTAGTAATTAAAATATTTAAGTCAAAAAGTAGATACTAAATAGTGTAGTTGAAACAACAGTCATTAACTAAAAACATTGTGCACATTTGCACATATAAGTAGGGATGATCTTAGATCAGTTCGAAGGGCATAATGACTCTTTTTGAGGTTTGTGCATGTGGGACAGTCCCACATCAGCTATTTACAAAAAGTTTTTGTCTCCATGATGATATACCAAGAAAAACGGAACTTAATAGCTAAACGATGGTGTCTGATAATGCTTTCTGAAGATATCAAGACCTGACTTGCCATACTGAAATGTCCCAATGATCCTTTGAGACACTTGCCTGGTAGATTTCAGCATTGCATTCCATCTGTGTGCATTTTTACATAAATAAATATAATTCAGACACACCTCATTCTTTAATAAAACTGTTTCCACATTTGAAATCAATAGTGAAGTCATCAAAAATATTGCATATTCACATAAATCACAAACAAAACTTACTAATATATTAAAGAAATCAAGACTGTATAAAAAGGATGCCAGCAAATAAGTATATTTCTTCAGAAAGTTCTTTTTTTTTTTAATCCAAGAAAAAAAAAGTATTTTCATCCCAAACAAGAAAATAAAACAAGATTATATTAATTCATTAAGAGGATAAAGTATGACGTTTTTCAATAACTTTTGCTTCCCCGGGTGTTCTATAATGATATCAGTCATGTTTATTTTCACATGCATCTTAAGAAGTCCAGTGATGGGGTGAATGGCATACGAAAGAAAAGGAGTGGTAAGGTGAGTATCAACAACAATGGGCCATAACTGCTGAATGGCTGAGGCCAGTGATGGACTGATGGATGGGGGGAGGAATGAGAGGACCATGTGAACTGCATGATGATGGAGAGAGAATGTGACTGGTTTGATCCCATGTCTCTGCCTCCTGCTTTGGGTGCAGATTGTGCTTCAACCCTCCTTTATCAACTGCTGTCTGGAGAAGGTGCTCTATGCATGGCGTTTTTCTTCATGCTATCGAGGTATTCCTGTTGTGACACGGCCAAGACGGAAGCCAGTATCTCGTCATCTTCCCAGTCTGTTAGGCCTATTGCAAAACAAAAGCAACAAAACATATCATGGTTTGCTTACATAGATAAAAACACATTATATACACTACAAGTCTAAAACACATGACTGGCATGATTTCTTATCTTAAGGTTTCTGCTCAAATGTTTGATATAAGTTTTATAGACAACTTTATACGCTTCCAATGTTTGGAAGAATCATTAATTAAATATAATTTCAAATTAAATTTATTCCTGGTGTGGTAAAGCTGGATTCTCAGCATCATTTCTCAAGTGTTACAAGATCCTTCAGAAATCATTCTAATATGTTGATTTTCTGCTCAGTTATCTTCCATTTTTAATAATGGTTCTTATTATTTTCTTGTTTCTCTTGAAACTTGTTTTAAGGATTATATGAGGAATAAACTTTAAAAGAACAGTATTTTTTTTCCATTACAGTAAATTTGATTTCCAAAGGATCCTTTGATTTCCAAAAGATTATGTGACACTGAAAATTCAGCTTTGTATCACAGCGATAAATTACATTTTAAAATATATTAAAATAGAAAACAGTCATTTTAACATGTAATAATAATTAACAATATTACTGTGTTTTATGTATTTTTTTAACAAATTAATTCAGCCTTGATGAGCAGTAGAGACTTTCAAAAATTATTGAATTGTCCAGTACTGTCTGTAAATTAATTTCTTTATAAACATTTTTACATTTTTTAATACATAAGGCTGATGATATAGTAAAACCAAATCAGGTAACAAGTGTGTAACATAAATAAGAACTTCATAAAATGTATATATTTTATTATTTGAATACCTTTACCATTATTCTCAATTGTGCATAAAGGCAATAATAAATGAGTATGTGTGTGCAGCTTTTTAGACTGATGTATATCCATTACAAGAGTTAAAATTTGTGAAAAACATGCACTCCATATTTGCATCTTCTTAAGCTCTAGCTGATGTCAACAGTAGCTGGACATCTCAGCTGGAATCAAGTGTATTTAACTCCACACAATGACTATACATACATGCTGCTTTCTGCATGAGTGCTGGGTACATTTCACACATTTCCATGCTGAATCACATGGATCACATCACAGATTTAAGCTGTGTGAGATGCATGAGGAAGGCAAGTGAGCGCCGTGATTAACATGGCATTCCTGAGCGCTGGATTGTTTCATACTGAATCAGGCAGGACAGCTAGACGGATTGGCAAGCATGCTTCCACTTCCTCACCAAAAGCAGTGGGGGACATCTCTTGCATAATGGCCCGATAGCCCAGTGCTGGATACAGAGACACCAGAGAAGATGAGGTGGGTCTGTCTGGTCCAACACAAGCCTGGTTACTGGGACCTGAACGGCGAGACAGAACACAGGAAATAAAATAAAAAAAAACACTAAAGTTCAGAGATTGAGATTCTATGTATAAGGCTTCTCCTGCTGTTGTTTTTTTTTTGGCGATTTTCAAAAAAAGACCACACACACAACATATTTTGGATAAAGAAAAGAAACCTTTGAAGATTTTTGGCATTTAAATTAAGCAAAATTACCCAAAAATATTAATTACTGTAATGCATCTGGACTGCTTAATAAGTGTTCTTAAGTAACCATTGCACAGTATCATGATCATTTCTGTAATAATGGTAATGCATTTTTATGTTTATATACAAAGCTATAATGAAGCTGAACATTCAGCTTTGAATAACAAGAAAATAAATCACATTTCAAAATATATTCAAATAGAAAAGAGTCTTAAATTGTAATAGTATTTCACAATATTACTGATTTTACTGTATTTTTTTATTAAAGAAATGCAGTCTTGGTGAGCAGAGGAGATTTCCAAAACATTAAAAATCTTACCGACCCCAAACACGTTTGAACGGTATTGTACATAACAGAAATTGAACTGTATGAACAGGCTTTCTTTGAGCAAAATATAATTTCAGTTTATCAGTTGAATTATCTGTGAACATCATTTACTCTATAAATGAGCTTGTTGGAGGAAATGCTGTAGGTAATGTATTATAGAGTTAAACTGATAGATTTAATGACACTGTCCTTATTGCAAAACACTGCTAACAAACCTGGGGCACAGGGTGATGGGGGTTTGGATAGTGCATGGGCCGTTCCGGCCGGGGAGGGGGGCTTTGCGGTTGTGTCCGAGTGCGAAGGATCAGGAATCTCTGGAGAGGGGGCGGAGCTGCGCTGTCGTGGGGATCGGGCATTCCATTCTTCCAAACCACTGGAGGCCGCAGCCGTGGCGGAGCTGCATGTAGCACTGGCCTTGCGCGGCTGAGGGAGGGACAACAGTAAACACGTTCATTCACAAATGATAAGTGAACAGGCACTTCATAGCTTCGAAGTTTGTTCGCTTAGATGAAATGACTATTCAATTCAGAAGCACATTTTTTTTTATTAATTTCTTTCTGATATACTGCTGCTTGTAAGGGAGTTCAAAATGTGATTTATAAGAAAGCCTATTGTTTCTGTGAAGAAGGGTCTTGTTCATAGCTGGTTGAAGTGTGAAACGCAAACCACATAGTCTGCATGCACGTGAGTAGCCGATAGTCTTAGGTATGTGCATCTCAACCAATGAAGCAGGCATCACAGCTTGCTTGTTACTTTCAGAAATAATTCCTGTGCAATCAGCATTACACATTACAGTGATTATGTTATGATGCCAAAAGTATTTGTTATACATTAACTCCTATTGACAATCATGTTCTACACGAATCTGTAGAAATACAGATTCTGATCGAATGAGACACGAAGTAGGATAAGTATGAAAACGGAGGTTTCACACCTGCCGTGCCTGTTTCTCCTGGTCTCGAAGCCACTGTAAGTACGATTCTCTGGCCACTTGCTCTTCTATGGCCTCATTGGTGGCTTCCCAATCCGTGGCTCTCTTCTTGTCCTCCAGCATCTGTTGCTCAATCCAGGATTCCTCTGACGTTTTAATGGCATTCTTCATGAGTGACTGGTCTGCAAACTGCGTAGAGACAGAGAGAAATATACAGAAGAGGAATTAAAGGCCACAGTTTTGTCCTCAGGTGACAGGTGAGAATGCTTTCTGCTCAAGCAACCTGAAGAGGAGTTAATTCATGGGAACAGGAGAAAAATTTCCCCCTATATGCAAATTGAGCAAAAAATCATTTTCTTAAAGTGGACAAAAGACATCTCAGAAAGTTGTCCGAAAGTAGAGGTTTGACTGCATTCTGCATTTGACAGCAACTGTAAACATCCAACATTTAGGCTGATGAACTTCACAAATCTCCACAATACTTGATAGTATTCCCGAAGCGAGTGCAACATTTTTTATTTAAAAAATAACTTTAAAAAAAACATTGTACCTTTAGAAATTTGACATTTAGTGCTGAACTCCCGTCAAGGCAGTTATGACAAAAATAGTATGCTCGCTTATTATCGCATCAGTCTGTCATGTTCATCATAAGAGACAGAAGGGGTCAAAGGCCACAGCGTTGCCCCTCAGGTGACAGGTGAGATAGCTTCTGCTCAAGTGCCCTGAAGAGGAGGTGATTTGTTGGAACAGGAAAAAAAAAAACTGTCCACTAATTCAGCAATACCTCTTTTATTACAAACACTTTCTAAGAGTGGATGATGCATTCCATCATATCTCAGAAATACAGAACGCATCTCATAAAACGCAGGGTTTCTGATTGGATGTTCTGCATTTGAAGGTTTTTATCGATTTTATTCTCTTGCTGTTCTCACTGTGCAACATGTCCGCAGTGTACTGGCTCATTCCCCATCTGGAAAGACTATTATACTAAACTAACTGACAGCGATATGGGGGAGCGCTAGAAGATAATAGCTCTACACTTTTTAACTGTATAATACATTTCATCCAGCAAATTTTGTCAAGCTTTTCTGGAGAATGCCTCCAAGTTGTTAATATGACAAAGCTACTGATTGATACTTTAGGAGTGTGATAATGGAAATGTTCACATCAGTGTTCCCTCTTAGTCACAAATTAGTCGGAGAGCTCCAGGACACACAAACAAACAAACACACACGCGCACGCACACACACACACACACTGCGGCTCTGTTTTTGATAGGAAGCCATGATCTTTCTTTGATCTACCCAGCTTAAATGATCACAAGGCATGTTGCACGTAAACAAGACAGTGTGCTGTAAACTGGGCTCCCTCAAAACCACGGACGTGTGGAATGTTTCCCTCCACTTCACCCAGAGCAGATCACTTTAACTTACTTTACTTTACTTTAACTTAAGTCTTTCAAAAAGAAAAATCTGTAATTGTAAGTTGTACAATAAAAAAAAATGTAATGTGGTCCTAATAAAATAATTAGTAAAAATACTTTATTAAATGATTGATTGATTGCAGATACCCACCCCTGGTTTAAAGGCAGGAAGTCCGAGCCCAACTCCGATCGTGGCTTTGTTGGGATTCACTACAGAGTTGTAGTGAATGTTCCGATGGTAACTAACTCTGATTGGCTCGTCATTATTTTGATGGATGCCATGGAACGTGTTGATTGGTTCTAAAAGAGACCATCAAAATAACATTCAGAAACTCATAGAACAAGGAACAAGATCTACGTATGCATCAATATAAGATCAACATGCATCACAAACACTGTTAATCATATTGCATTTTAATATAATTCATTGCAACACCAATAAATCCATGAAACAATTCTCAAATAGGTCATCGCTATTTACTAAGGTACTTGCATGATGGAATGTAGTTAAATGTCCATAATTCAAATGTATGGATACTGTAATGCAAATTCGACTCGCCTATGCCGTACTGATAAACTTCCACTGGCCGATTGTACATCTCTGCCATAGCCTGCATCTCAATATGGTTTCCATGACAGTTGTTCTTCCTCTTTCTGTTGATGTATGTAGTGAAGTCCTCTGTCACATAGTTTGAGAAGTAATCTGCATTTTTCATCTGCAAGTAAAATCATACAGAAAGCATGAATTTAATTAGAACACGATCAGGTTTTGTACAGTCAGATGATCCCAAAGAAAGAACATCACATACCAAGTAATCCATGCAATGTTTGCGGACGACTTCGTGCATATCTTGGTCTCCGTAAACCTGATCAGCTGTAGAAAGACGACGATAGCAGGGTAATTTGCAAATAAACACAACTTCATCTTTGCATTCATTCATTTTCATTCAAGAGTTAAAAACATTTTTATTTCACGTTCTTCAATCACTTGTTGTATCTCTGCAAAATGAAAAGTAATTTAGAAAATGTAACTGCACGCAATGTACACATTGCATACATTTGTTGAATACATTTCAGGCCACACACTGTATTCAATGAAATTATTTCATTTTTGTTACGATTATTTCTTCACTTTTGGGACATAAAAATAACACAACTTTAATGCATAATATTGTTCATTGCACCTTTTAAAATAACAGTGTGCAAGTAACTACTGAGTAATCTTGAGCATGGTTTGATAGGCAAATTCTGTAATGCATGCATGCATGCAAGGCTACATGGTTGTTCCGCAAACCACTTTTGGCGGGCATTTCATATGCATTAATGTGCCAATGACTCAAAGCAAGACTACGGGCCCAAATATGGTGCAGATGTAAACAAACGGGTGTGTGAGCTCTGCTCAGAGGTTGACACCTTTTCCTTCCAAAAGCAGCAAATATGCAAATGAGCCTCAGCCTCAAAGCGCATTCCAGTTAGTCACATGAACACTTGCCGCAAAGATTCTGAGAATCTCTTAGTCAATTTCCTCTTTCGCAGTATAGGCCTACTTATGTTGTGACACTTCTGAACAGACTAAGGAAGTTGCACTTGCCTCGCTAAAAAAAAACATGCTTTAAAAGAAAGTTCAAATGAACACATCAATACAGGTGCTTTATTTAAAGACACTTGCACTTTTTTAGTTCCCTGAAGAGGCCCTGTCAACCCGCCTAAATATGTTATCTGATACAGTGGTATCAGGTGTTTAAGAAAGAAGACGTTGTCATTGGTAAAAAAAGACTTTGGTTTAGTTCAATGTCTGGTTGAATATCCTACAGCAAAAACTCTTATAAAATATTATTTAATTTACAAGAACAGTTAATTATTGCAATAATACTCTGCAATTGGCACAAGTCAGGCAATGAGGGAACGCTCTGTGCCTCTTAGGATATTCATTTAATCTGAAAGAACCTGTCGTTCTGTTCCCAACAAGAACAATACTTGACATTTTCTGGCAGGTCCATGTTGTTTTCTTGAGCTAGCTATAGATATCACTTCCTAGGTTTGCCCATTTATGAATGCTTTCACCTGGACACGTGTTCATTTGAAGGTCAATGGTTTCCGAGCAGCACTATGGTTTAGTTCTGAATTTTTTCTTTTTGTCAAGTAAAAATCTGCATTTAGTACAATAAAACCTTTGCTTTTTGTTTTCTAAATAGGTTCAGTGAGCCTTTAAGGCACAGGTTCATATAATAAAATCAGTACCGTGACATTTGAAGCTGTAGGAAGAGCAGGTCAAACAAAGGGGGAGATCAGCAGCTGGAGATTTGGTCTGCTTTTGGTTCCCTATTTGGCCTGTTGTTGGAATTTGCATCTGTCTTATCATTTCCATTCATTACAGCACAGTGCAGTGGATAATCAGACCCGTTGTCAGTGGGTGCCGCGGGGGAGAGTCAGGGATTTCCCTTCACTCCTTTGCATTATTTTGACTCATGTCACCTACCTTGGTTCTTTTTCCTGATTTCACCCCAGATTTGAATAACAAACAGCTTAACTATAAAAATAAGAGTTGCTGCCTTGTACTCGGTTGGAACTTTTGCATGTACAAACAATGAGGAGTACTACGGAAAGATATTTCCTGAAGTATAGCCCATGTTGACCTAAACTGCATCTTCAACATTTATACTTTTGGGTAAAGGGGTATTCAAAACTCCCAACAAATGGAGTTTTATGTTTGTACATCATTTACTCACCCAAACCTGTATGACCTTCTGTAACACAAAACCAATTTTGAAGAATGTTGGGGTCCAAATGCTGAGACACTTTTAAAAATTACATGATAAGTCTACAGGATATTTTGCATCCATTTTATGCAAGCTGCACTAATAACATTTTATCATGCACTATCATGTGGAAATATTTTATTTTGTTTCTATGTTGATAGTCTTTCTAATAGACAAAAAAGTGCCATATCGATAACCTTTGAATTTTGGGCTGCAAACGCTGTTGGACGTCAATTAGTTATCTCATGGACAAAAAAAAACACTGAAACACTTTTCTACATATCTTCTACAGGTCTGGACTGACATAAGGGTGAATAAATGAAGACAACCTTTAGCATCTGTATCAACTGCGGTGAAAACATGACTAGCCCACTGCAACGATCACCCTGCAAATAGGAGGTTTTCCAACAGTAAAAGAGAGCGGATGACCACTCTGAAGCCAGCGGACAAGCTTGATGAAAAGAGTTTGACAGTCGATTAAAAATAGCGGTAAAGAGAAATTCACTGGGCAGGTCTACCACGAAAGAGCGATGCCGCTGATAGAATTCATGAGAAATGAGAAGAGTAAAGGTCCACCAAGCAAGAGCAAAACCACAAGCTCACTTCCACCAATGTAGGCCACAGATAGTGTCTCAATTCTGAGAAAGAGGCGGGCCCAGCTTACAAAACAGAGAGCTTAGACCTGCCATTGAGGTCTGGCGGTCATCGATAAGGTTTATCCTCCAAGAGCAGAGACATCACATTGTGACATTGTGACATCACAATGATCTGAATTAGAAGAATCAAATTTGAAGATTCCCAGGAACTTTACACAACCTACGTGAGTTTAGGAGCTTCATTCACATATTTCAGCAGCAGGAAACGTGTCACATGTAAACAACATGGATGCTTTAAAGAGAAATGCAATTGCCAATTTGAACAGGAGCTCAGTATAAAAAACAGCAACCAATACCAAACTAGTGGGGATCAAAATATGAAAACCCACAGTTAAAAATAGGCTGCTGTCATGAAAGTATATTCTAAAGCAATTAAAATTCTCAAACAAATTGTGTTATCTATTTGATTGCTAGTGGTCACTGATTTTTGGATCCCAATGTATATTGTGCAAATGCATGTTATTAAACGTACAGTATGGGATTTTTGGCCACCAGGGGGCACTCAATCAAAATAATAACATAAGACGTACTTTGATGACGTTGGGAAAGAGCGTAGGCTCATCGGAGTTGTTGTTCATTGGAACCTGCGCTCTGTCGCTCCCTATCATTCCTCACTCATTCTAACTTAGTATGTTGACAATAACGTCTTTTCGAACGGAGAGATATATGAATTATGAGACCCCTATCAAATCAATATTCCATCTAGCTAGTAGTAATATATGTTAAAAAAACATGGTCGGCTTTCGTTAATAATTATAATTACGTTTATACTATGATATCGAACAAGATAGTGAACTGCATTTGAAGCTACTTTATTCAGCTAGATATTGAACAAATGTAGATTTACATTACACTATACATGTAAGCTAGTCCATCTGCGTTTTACACAAGACATCGTAGTTTCACAAAATATACGGATAGATACAGTTAGCTGAATGGATCATACCTGTTTATCAGAATGCAAGCGAGTTCGGCATCTCTCTGTAGTTTCAGCTTGTCACGAAACTCTATCTTGGAAATGCAACTCCAATATTTACCCGTGTCTTGTTGCTTCTCTTGTCCCAAAACCATCTCGGGTCATTTATTTCACCCGTGCGTTTGTGCTTCACAGAACGTGCAGGCAAAGCATAATCATGATTCATAACTAAGTTATTGATTGAGGTATAAATACGAATATAAACAATATAAATATAAAATATAATAGTCTCGATCAAGGCTAGCTACTACTTTTTCTTCTTCGTCTCGTCTTTGCTTCTGTTCACCTTTGTATTTGGCGGTTCCGCAGGAAGTTAGATAAAGTTTATATGACGCCATAGACGGGCGACAAAACGGAAATAAAGAAACGTGCCATGTCTTCTAATTAAACTATAATTTTCTCCGGATTTTAAAGTTTGTGGAAACTGTCAGAATAATGTAAGTACACTACTAAAAAATATATATAACATAGATATAGTGATTTCTGATATTTTTAAAGCAGAAAAATTACATATTGCGCCTTTAAATCAATAAACTATGGTTGGGTCGATAGACGATGCCATGGCTGATAGACATCACAATGTTGCGCAGGCATCGTGATTTGATTTATGATCATATAGATCAATACATATTGATTCTCAAACACAAACGAAGAAGTACAGTAAGATTTCAAAGAATGGCTTATGTACGGACTGACCTGAGTTACATTAGTGTCAGAAAATTCAGCTGATGATCATGAGGGTGTTGAGTAACACAGAGCTTACTATTGCTCCAGAAGCACACAGACGGTTACATACACTCATTCATGCTCACGAGACTGTCTACTGGCACGCTACATGCAGGACATAGAGGACCACTGAAAATCCAGTGTAAACTCCAGACTTGAATTATGTGTCCATACGATTTCATCAACAGCTTGGTTTTGTACGAAATGACGCCAAGAGATTGTAATGACAATGTTTTCTGTACACTGGCAAGAGAAGATGCAGCTCTTACAGTCTTAATGGTGTCTAGGTGAAAGTTGGGGAGACTTGGCTGAACATCTGCGTTCCAGATGTGCAAAAGTTCACTGTGCAGCTATGACTGAGAAAACTAAGTTAAAGGGTGCAGACGGTCTTATCACGACCACCGTCTGTGAGTCAAGTGATTGAGACCATTTTACAACTGAGTTTCAAAACAGTTTTCGTTTAAACGGACATTATAAACAGCATTTGCAATAGATGAATCGTAACATGCTTCTTGACTTTTGCTCTACAGCTCATTGTCAGACAACTTAAGCTTGCTGGTTTAGGCAGGATCAAACTAGTCAACATCCTCAAAATCTATACCATTTCCCGTCTCACAGAAACCAAAAAGATGTTACATGAGCGGTGCTTATGTTGAGAAGTGTACTTTCCTGTCCTAGAAGGGGTAGATCAATGAAATGAAAAGAAATCTAGTAGCAACCAGTGATACCAGCATGGCTTCAGACTTTGCTCCATGTTTGACACAAAGCCAGAGTACATGATGTCCAGGAGTGGAATATTATGCTGGACCAATAAAAAGACCTATGTTTTTCACATTTCACATCCACAATCATCCAGTGCGCTGATCTGCTCTGATCTGACTGATTTGAAGATTTATGAAAGTTTAAAATTCATTACTTCAAGTTTTATAAAAAAAGAAAACTGTATACAAATGTATACAAAATGTAACAGTTCACATCAACAAAAGCAACAGATAGGCATTGCATTTTACTCATCATCAGCTATTATCAAGATCAAAGCTGCCTTTAAAGTGTTGCGGAGGGAATTTACACAAGGTCTTTTCATGATCGGATAACTATCAAATCAGAGAAAACACATGAAGTGACCAGGTGCAAACAGGCTCTAATAATACTAAACATGCTACCGCTTGTCCTTAAAGGGATAGTTCACCCCAAAATTTTAATTGTTATTATTTACTCACTCTGTGTCACTCAATGTGGTCCCAAACCTGTATTTCTTTCTTTCTTGTGCTGAACACAACAGAAGATATTTTGAAGAATGTGGGTAACCAAAAGTTACTGGTCCCCATTGAATTTGATAGTAGGAAAAAAATACTATGGAAGTCACTGGGGACCAGCAAGTGCTAGGTTGCCCACATTCTTTCAAGTTCAACAGAAGAAAGGAACTCTTAAGAATGAGTAAATTAAAAAAAATCACTCACTGCTCTTGACTGAAGAACTTCAATGCAGTTGCGTTAACTCTTTCGCCACTAACATTTTTGAAAAAACTTGCCAGCATTTTTCATGATTTTCACAAAAATGTCATGGCCCCCAGAATATTTTGTTTTATGAATATATAGAACAGAGCCTCTACTTTTAAACAAACAAAAAAGAAATCAGTTTTATTCTAGCTTCAAGCATTCTTTTCTTATCAACACTGGAATGGAGATAAGTTGTATTTAAAAAAAAAAAAAAAAGCAACATTTTGATTAAAAACAAAATCACTTTTTTCCTTTTTTTTTTGTCAAATACTACATCTGGATCATAATCAGTAGGATGATCAAAGCAAAGATGCAGTAGATCGCTTACACCAACACCCCCAAACCTTGTGCAGTATTTACCACTTCCTGGAGCGACATTTCACACGGTAACATTAGGCAGTTCTAATTTATATGCTGTTTGTTGTTAACAATTGCATCGTTTTTCATATGCATGTGCATACATGTGAGTTCACTTGTTTCATCGTCATCCTCACATGAGTTTTTGATTGGCACATTCTAGACTCATTCAGGAGATGCTTAATAGCACTCCCGAAAGCATAACAGCGAGAACGCGGGAACCCAGAAAATTCTGTGTTTGGCGGGGAAAGATTTAAGAAAAATCAATATATTTTTTAGTTGTTATCTCTTGCTAAATACACCTACTGTCCCTGAAATACATTTGTTTTATTTGTATACAATGACAAAGAATTTATCTTCACTTCACTTTTATTTTGTTACCCTGTAATCATGCAAAATAATACAACCAACATGATAAAAGAATTGTGATTTTCCACAAAAAAAAAATTGTGATATGTTTTTTTTTGTCATATCACCCATCCCTAGGTTGAACTATCCTTTTAAAAACCCAAGGGCGTGGTGGGTAGACACCACCAATTAATATTGGAGAAAGTAATTTCAGCCACACCTTCGCCTTTCCCGCTCCATCAAATCATGTTATGGCATTTCTGGCATCTGATCTACAATCACAAGATGACGAACTGCAAAAGGAGAGGAATGCAGCCCAGACAGCTTTGTTTACAACTGAAGCAGGTATCTGGAAGAGATCCTACGGTGCGTGCAGAGGAAAATAAACAGGGCTTTCGTTGGAATGCACTTTGCATACAACGGGGATTTTATATTTTATTTAGCCATGTGAGGTAGAGGTTAGTGTTGCTCCAGGTGAGGCTGGATCAACATTTAACGTCTGCCAGGGCGCCTCAGACAGATCAGAGAAAATAACACTTGTTCCTGAAATAGCATCTTGCTTGAGGGGAAAGTGAAAACAACAACTGACTTGACAAAAGGAAGTTCATATATTTAAACCAAATTCTGAAGAAATGGACACAAAAGCCTAGATGACACATATAAAAGGGTTTTGTTGCAATACCCTCTACAAAAGTTCCTGGAAAGTGTTAAAATAAAGCAAGAAGCAACTGTAGGCTGTGCATTGCAACTAAAAGTTTGATCAAACATCACTACATAATAAATTACACCATATAACTTTTCATGTAATTTTTTTTTTTTTTAAATTGTACTATTTTTGTTATCTACTTTTGTTATTTCTATATATATATATATTTCAATTAATTTTTATTTAGCAGTAGTTAGCTTTTTAAGTTTAAGTATTTCTTATATTTTATTTCAGCTTCATTTAATTTACCAAAAACTATTTGTAAGTTAACAATAACAGCATCCTCGCAATCATCAAGCATCATAAAGACAACACTTTCAAATTATTTTTTTCAATATAAACAATTATTCTATTTAGTAACAGAGTTGGTTAGCATAGCTGTAGATAAATACACTTGACGTAGAAGTAAACAATTCAAACGATGTCAGGTTAAAAGTGTTTTTTTTTAGGTTAAAAAAACAACTTTGAACATGGCTCATACAATAAGATTTTAGAGCCATAACTATGCTCTTTAAATATTTATTCAAATACAAAACTTTATCACACTATAGCAAAATTTTGCCTGGAAAAATGGAGTCTTTAATCAAATGCACAGCCGGCCCCATTGCATTTCAGAAGAAATGTGCAAATCCAAGCCAAAAACAAACAGGTGCATTGTTACTTGAACATACATTCAACTTCCTCCAGTGTAGGATTACGATCCACCGTGTAACTTTAATCTTCAATGGATGGCTGGAAAAATAACATATTTAAACAGGCTCTAGTTACAGTAGAAGAATCTGCACCTTTTAACCCACTGACCCGTGGACAAGCATTCACATCAGACGGCTGAGCTATTAACGGCCAAAGTCTGTAAACTACAATGGTTAAACTGTTTTGAAGAGTCTAATTAGTGTTTGTTTAGCTGGCCGGGTAAGGTCACCCCACTCTTGAGAGTAAACAGCCAGTGTGTGTGTTAGTAATGGTGTCAACTGCTTCCCCGTTCACTAAAGACCAGGTCGAGCTCTGGAAAGAGGGGAGGTGCTCTGGACAACAAGCAGAGCAGCACTGGAAAGGACAGTGAATGCTTGGAGCTAGGGCAGGGATCTAACACATGACACGGTTTCCCACGTATCATAAAGGTGACCCTGAACCACAAAACCAGTCTTAAGTCACTGGGGTATATTTTAGCAATAGCCAAAATAACAATGTATGGGTCAAAATTTTTGATTTTCCTTTTATGCCAAAAAATCATTAGGATATTAAGTGAAGATCATGTTCCTTGAAGATATTAAGTAAATTTCCTACCGTAAATATATCAAAACTAAATTTTTGATTAGTAATATGCATTGCTAAGAATTAATTTGAACAACTTCAAAGGCGATTTTCTCAGTATTTCAATTTTTTTGCACCCTCAGATTTCAGAATAGTAGTATCTCGGCCAAATTTTGTCAGATTCTAATAAATCACACATCAATGGAAAGCTTTCAGATGAGGCATAAATCTAAATTTTGAGAAAATGTACACTTAAGACTGGTTATGTGATCCAGGGTTACAAAGGAGAAGTGCATTCCCAACTACAATTACATCAGCACAGAATACCTCCAAAGTTTTCGACAGGATGTGGTGATTCAGACTTAGTGATTCACAACAAAACTGTTTTTATAATTGGGACGTGGCCTTCTAAAACCACACTAAAGTGGTGTATTACAACAGTTGTTGAAGGGTGCAGATTGGTAGATTCCTCTACTTTCAGCCAATCGAACGGCAAATGTGTGAAACCACAAAACCTTTTGAGAGCTTTTCTTTGCAATACCAATACTGAAACCGCAGCGGCAGAATTCTCACTATCAAACCGAAAACACAGATGTGTGTGTGAACATGTGTCCACATTAGTGCTCATTTTCAGTAAAAATGCAACATACTCCCACCTGATGTGGTATAATATGACGGGTCTGATCAGAAACTGTCAGAACGAAGTAGCCAGCGGACACTCATTATTTCCATTTATTGTCCATAATTCATGCCAGTTGGGTTGGTATTTTCCAGTCTAAAGTTTGAACATAATCGGTTTCTCATGATCTTAAATGATCTAAAGACTTCTGCTTGAATGCATGATATAAGTTTTGCAGGTAAATTTAATTTAGGCAAATGTGCATTTTTCTTCTGTTGTTGTAAATAGCTTTGCATATAAATTCATAAATAGTATTTAAAAAAATCTTTAGGCTTGAGATTGAAAAATCAGTCTATAAATGTCCATCTCCGTGTACGCAAAATCCTTCAATACGGTTTAAAAGCTTCCCAGGATGCAGGTTTTTCAAGAACATTCGGAGCATAAAATATAAGATAGATGGAATATAGTACTGGAGAATAAGAAGGTTTGGCCAAACGTTCATCTGGTAGTCTACAACACCACCATAAATGAACATTCAACAGACCTCAGGATCTAAGCCTCTGTGAGATTAAATACCTTGGAAAATCATTTGCAAACCAATTTGCAAACATTGCATAAGCATTCGCACGCTAGCATGCGCCTCTTTACTGCAAACTCTGAACTATGAATGTCAGGTTCGGTTGTGTTAAACAAAGGGAACCCAGAGTCATGGGTGGAAATTATGTTATTCTTCAAAATGCTAATAAATTATGCATTAAATCGATCACATATATAACCTCAATACCATGGTAAAATTAACTATATGATTAGGTATTTTTATGAAAAACAATAGTTTAAATATATCTAAATTAATTTTATCTAGGAAAATTATATTGTGATAATTAGAGTTATCAATTTATGGTCCAGCCCTAGTTCACAGCAAAATATAAAGCTAAATTTAAGGAGCAAGAAACTAGTTGGTTAGTTAGTAGTAGTTAGTCTACTAAGTAGACTGAAGTGTCAAAACAGGATCTCCAAATATTCTAATATTCGTATCTATTACTTCAACTCAACAGCGTCCTGTACGAAACTATCCCAGCCTGGGTTATGATGATCTGTGAGCACATTATTACCATCTGGCCGGATATATAACATGTATTGTTTGACACAAGTGATTGTTTGGAGATGGATAGTTTCACACCTGTGGTGCAAGAACTGTGGCACAATGTCCCTGATGGGAACGCTTCATGTAGGTCAACACATCACATGCCTGTCTATCCAATCCTGTATAAAACTCACACAAGGGACAAGGACCTCTGTACATTGAGAACAGGAAAAAGATTCATGAAACGAATGTGTGCATGCAAGAGAAAGAGGAGAGCGATTAGAAGAGCAAGAAAAGGAAACAGAGACATGAAAGAGAGAATGAAAAAGGAAACCGGGTAAGATGCCACTCAATGGTGGTTTCAGAGACAGTAGCTAAACATTAAGGGAAAAATCCCAGTAAACAAATATATAATTTTATGTTTATGACATCCACTACAGTAACCAGATGCATTTTCAGTTAAACTACAAAGAAATGCATTACTGAATTAAAATTCAATTGTATGGTTCTGAAAGGATCAGTCATGTTGATTTTATAGTGCCATAAAGAACCACTATAAAATATGAGGACAGTCAAGTAGACTTATGGGAACTGGTTAAAGGTGAACCCCATAGTGGCTTGGGTGCAGAAATCACACCTTGAGTGGTCAGGTCAGAATGGCTTTTAATGATCCGTCCACTTTAGTGGACACTAGAGGGTTAATTTATGACCAAGATAAGCAGAAATGCAAGAAATTAAAATAGAAGTTAAAACTTAAGTGTAACAGAGCACTACTTTCATAGCATGGTGTCACATTATACAGTGCAGAATACTTCAGATGTATAGCGCCACCCAGAGGGAAGTTCTGGTCTCTGCTCAGAAACTCTACAGGCACATGTACATTACTGTTAAATTGGCCTAAGGTTGATCATTACATATATTTTGATGAACTTTATGCTCTTAGCACACTGCTTAAAGTCAACATGAAAAGAAACTTGCAAACTAATTCATTCCATAAAAGTATCTCTTCCTGATACTTGAAAAAAAAGGTAGGTATTGATTCAGAACTGAATGCAAGTTTGCAGTGGAATCAAGTAGGATAAGTGATGTGACATACAGCCAAGTATGGTGATCCATACTCAGAATTTAACTGCATTTAACCCATCCAAAGTGAACACACACAGCAGTGAACACACACACACACACACACACACACACACACACCCGGAGCAGTGGGCAGTCGTTTATGCTGTGGCGCCCGGGGAGCAGTTGGGGGTTCAGTGCCTTGCTCAAGGGCACTTCAGTCGTGGTACTGTTAGCCCAAGACTCAAACCCACAACCTTAGGGTAGGAGTCAAATGACTTCCCAGATTTCTAAGATCATAAACACGTATTAAGGAAAGAAAAAAATAGTATTTTTAATTAAATGTTGAGCTTAATACATCATGAGCCAAAACTAATTAAATGAATTAAAATAGCACATAATGCAGCCCATATACACACACACACACAAAGTCGTGTGAAAAAAAGTGTCCTTCCGGATTTCTTATTTGTTTTGCATGTTTGTCACACTTAAAGGTTTCAGATCAAACTAATTTAAATATTAAAGAGAACACAACATACAGTTTTTAAATGAAGGTTGTATTATTAAAGGAAAATAAATCCAAAACTACATGGCCCTGTGTGAAAAAGTGTTTGCCCCCTAAACCGAATAACTGGTTGGGCCACCCTTAGCAGCAACAACTGCAATCAATCGTTTTCAATAACTTGCAATGAGTCTGTCACAGAGGAATGTTGGTCCTCTCATCTATGCAGAATTGTTGTAAAGCATGAACCGCCTTTTTAAGGTCATGCCACAGCATCTCAACAGGATTCACTTTGACTAGGCCACTCCAAAGTCTTCGTTTTGTTTTTCTTCAGCCATTCAGAGGTGGACTTGCTGGTGTGTTTTGGATCACTGTCCTGCTGCAGAACCCAAGTTCGCTTCAGCTTGAGGTCACGAACAGATGGCCGGACATTCTTCTTCAGGATTTTTTGGTAAACCGCAGAATTCATGGTTCCATTTATCACAGCAAGTCTTCCAGGTCCTGAAGCAGCAAAACAGCCCCAGACCATCATACTACCAACACCATATTTTACTGTAGGTATGATGTTCTTATTCTTAAGTGCTGTGTTACTTTTACGCCAGACCTAATGGGACACACACCTTCCAAAAGTTCAACTTGTGTCTCGTCAGTCCACAGAGAATTTTCCCAAAGTCTTGGGGATCATCAAGGTGTTTTCTGGCAAACTGAGACAAGCCTTTATGTTCTTTTTGCTCAGCAGCGGTTTTCATCTAGGAACTCTGCCATGCAGACCATTTTTGCTCAGTCTCTTTCTCGTCTAGTCATGAACACTGACCTTAAATGAGGAAAGTGAGGCCTGCAGTTCCTTGGATGTTGTTGTGGGGTCTTTTGTGACTTCTTGGAGGAGTAGTCACTGTGCTCTTGGTAATTTTGGTCGGCCGGCAACTGCTGGGAAGGTTCTCCACTGTTCCATGTTTTTGTCATTTGTGAATAATGGCTCTCAATGTGGTTTGCCGGAGTCCAAAATCTTTAGAAATGGCTTTAGAAACTTATCCAGATGGATAGATCAGTTACTTTCTTTCTCATTTGTTTCTGAATTTTTTGGGGTCTCTGCATGATGTCTAGCTTTTGAGGATCTTTTGGTCTACTTCACTTTGTCAGGCAGGTCCTATTTGAGAGATTTCTTGATTGTGAACAGGTGTGTCAGTAATCAGGCCTGGGTGTGGCTAGAGAAATTGAACTCCGGTGTGATAAACCACAGTTTTAACAGGGGGGCAAACACTTCTTCACACAGGGCCATGCACTTTTGGATTTAGTTTTCCCTTAATAATAAAAACCTTTATTCAAAAACTGCATGTTGTGTTTAGTTATGTTAATTTTGACTAATATTTAAATTTGTTTGATGATCTGAAAAAACATTCAAGTGTGATAATCATGCAAAAAATAAGAAATAAATATTTAAATGTAAATATATATATATATATATATATATATATATATATATATATATATATATATATATATATATTCATTGTTAAAGAGTTTGTAGATTTTGTAAGTTTAACTAATCATTATTTTTATTTAATTTATTTTTAATGTTGTATAAGATTTATATTTCAAATAGATGTAATTCTTAATTCTAAATTGTCTATTTATCTAATAATCCTGAAAAAAATACACATCGCAGTTTTATTAAGCAGCACAACTGTTTTCAAAATTGATAATAATAAGAAATCAGTATATTAGAATGATTTCTGAAGGATCATGTGACACTCAAGACTGGAGGAATGATGCTGAAAATACAGCTTTTGATCACAGGAATAAATTACATTGTACAATATATTCCAATAGAAATAATATTTTTTAAATAATAATAATAATATTTTACAATATTACTGTTTTTACTGTATTTTAACCAAACGAATGCAGCTTGGTGAGCATAAGAGACTTTTTTCAAAAACATTTTAAAAACCTTATAGGTCCCAAACTTTTGAACAGTAGTTTACATATAGTATAGTGTACAGATCATAACAAATCAGAACTTAAATTTGTCACAAAGGACATTGCATTGTGAGATATAGTATTTCTATATAACAGCACATTTTAACAAAAGTAGTAGGTCTTCTGGGTATTCTGTGCATATAGAAAATGTGTATACTGTGCAGGATGAATATTTCAACATTTCAGATACAGTGAAAAACTAATTCTTTGTGAAATAAATCTCACTACACATACATACACAATTAAGACAGCATTATGCAGAGCTGTTCTAGATGATGGTCAACAGATGAATTAGATAACATCTACTAAATTGTTTGACTTCAAGTGCAGATCAGGTGGTTAATAGTGTACCCACCAACAGCTCTGAAGAGGCAGGCACCATCTTCCTTCATTTTTTTGATGACAAATCCTTTCTTTTCCTGGAGTGCTTTTTCAAACCAGTGTTCCTGCTGTAAAAGAGGCAGAATTTCAGAATAGACACAGTGGGGGATCATTTTAATGTGCTTGACAAACAGACACTCTTTCATTTGTTGCTACCATTTATTTTGCACAGCTAAAGTTCTCAAATTGCCAAGAGCACCACAAGGCAGCTCACATTTTCATGCACAAGCAACATCAAAACTCCTGTAGACAAACAAGGTCAGGTTTATTTATCAGATTGGTCGGTCAAAATTGATCATGAATTGGACTACATGGATTGCAGAAGATACCAATAATGTGTGTCAATGTTTGGGCAAAGATAGGCTTGTAAGGTCAGAGAAATAATAATAATAACACCAATGGTCACTTGAATCTGTGTTGTATATCAAAACTCTTCAAGTAATGTTGACCAGATATTATTCTTATTATTATTATTAGAAACATACAAATATGTATACAAATTCATTAAAAACCTAACTGCAGCAGGAATAAAAGACCTTCTAAATCGCTCTGCAGAGCACTGAGGCATCAATAATCATCCACTAAATTAACTTTTAAGTCCAATAGAAATACAGTGTAGTGGATTACCTTTGTAAGACAAAATCATTTTCAATTTTGTCCTTAAACTAGCAAACCTAACAATGTTTAATAATGTAAGACATGCATTGTTTTATCCACTGGGAGCTTGTAAGAATTATAGTGTCACAGTATAGTGTCAAAACTGAATTTGAAAGTTATATCAGAAGCGATTTATTACATTTTTTCATGAATGGGTTCATTTAACACCCTACTACACAGAAGAAATAATTAATAATAATAAATAATAGTAACAAATAATACATTTATCTTAAGGAACATCATATAACCATATTTTTAATCCAGGTTTTAATTTATACTGTTCTATTGTGCAACATCATATATGACAAAGAATAAAAATGCAATGTTTTATTGTAAACTAATTGCTATATTTTCATTTGTTTACATCTTAGAAGATTATATAAATGGTTAACGTTTTATTCATGTCATTAGACAGAATGAAATGAACAAACAAAATGAATAAAATGGAAAACACTGATTTTAGACAAACCTCTGCATCTGTAATACCATGCATGCTGAGTGCAGTCTAATGGAAAAGATGCATTACATCTTTATACTGAGACACAAAGCAATTAATGCAGGGCACAACATATAAAACTCACAAGTCTTTCAGAAATTATCATGTCATTGTATGTCACTGACATTATGCATCTTCAGTTATACAATCAGTATCTATCTATCTATCTATCTATAAATCCATCCATCCACAGATCCATCCATCCATTCATTGTTCGTCTATCTTTCCATCTCTGTCTGTCTGTCTATCTATCTATCTATCTGTCCACGCTATCTTGTCATTCTGTCTATCTATATATCTATCTATCCACAAATCCATCCATCCATTCATTCATTCATTGTTCTGTCCCTTCTGTCTCTATCTATCTATCTATGTATCTATCTATGTATCAGTCCGTCCATCCATCTACATATCTATTGTTGACATCCTCCATCCTCATACCTGTTCTACAGTCGCTGGGTCCTCTGACTGTAGTCTCGAAGCATTCTCGTACTCATCCTCACTGTTATACCCGGCTCCTTCCTCCTGCTCGGGACTGGGACCCCCTCCTCCTCCACTGCCGCCTCCTCCCCCCGTCGCCCCGGGTCCGGTCCCTCCACCGGAGCAGCTCGCCTGTCTCCTCCTCTTACTGAGCCCAGGACCAGAGCAACACCCTCCCATCCCACCTCCACATCCCACCCCACCTGACAGCTCAGCCCGACCCCCGGACACGCACGCCATCCCCGTCGCATCCCCCGGGCCAACCGGAGACCCGGCGCCCACCGGCGGAGGAGAGGCCTGCTGCGGCCGGGAGCTGGATTCAGTCCGCCTGTCGTCTCTGGACGGCGGCGGAGCGGCTTGATATGACCAGGGTGGGGGGGAAGCGCGGGGCCTCGCACCTGGCCGGACCCCGTGGGAGTGCTGGTGCTGGTCGGAGCCAGTCCGGCGGTCGGGGTCCTCGGGGTGATCAGACACACCGACCGATGAGTTCGGCTTCTTCTTCGGCAGGATCGTCATGACCGTTCCGTTTTAACGACTCTGAACGCGTCTTATCATTTAAACTCGAGCGTCTTTTAAATCGTTATACTCGCTCCTAACACCCCGGAGCGAACTGAATTCAATATGAGGTGGTTTTGAGGGACAGAACGGCGGATAACAGAACAAAAACAAACCGTCTTCCGTCCCTCGGTCCTGCTGTTGCCACACAACATCAACATACTGCTGACGACACAGTCACGTCATTTCCGTCTCGCGGCCTGTTCCGCCCACTGTGCTGTGCTCATTGATATGACCAGTGGCTGTGCTTTAGATGTCAGATGAATTGTTAATGCATTCACTCGTGTATTTTGTTTGCTGGTCAGCATTTTATGGTCCAGTAACTAGAGTCCACCTCTGGCATTTATTGCATATAATCTCTTTATTTTGAGTGTTTATTAAACCCGAATAAAATGGTGACAGTGGAATTCAAAGCACTGCATCACTGGCAAGTGGAGCCATTTCAGAACCATTATTTTTGGACACCCTGGTAATCATAAAATTCCAAATACTCTTTGTCTCTAGATAATATTATCATTTTAAAAATGTGATTTGACTTGGTAATCTTCGAAAACAGTTTAATAGGGTGAAACCAAGGTTATGTTTCACACATCATCATTTTACAGCAAGTGGGTTAATGAATTTATAGCTACACAATGTCAAAAAAAATGTGGAAGCAATTTTCATTTAGAAATTGCTAGTAAATTTCTCAAATAATGCAAGTAACATTGAATTAAACATGGAAATTTCAGTAGAAAAAAATGAATGCTGTAAAACATACTCAAGTAATATTAAAAAAGAGTGTTTTATACAGTGTAAAAAAATATGTTTAACCCTCATAATGCAATAATGTTTTAAAGTCTATTTTGACCTGCAAATACATAAAAAAAAAAAAAATGAATATTTACAAATGCTTTAAGATCCTAAAAATTCATTCATTCATTCATTCATTTGCAGATAATTTTTTTACAGTTCGTGTTCAGGTAACTAATTTCGGACTTATGTTATGTATGAAGTAGGTTACCATTAGGTGTCAAAAATACCTTTTAATATGATCTCCCCATATGTCACACACTTATGAGACTAATGATATTTGATTGACATGAACACGAACCATTGCAGCATGAAAATCTGAAGCCGAAAATAATATATAGATTTTGAATGCTTTATGAGGGTTATATTTCAAACTATAACCCTAATGAGGTTTAACCCATTAAAGTTCAAGTGTTAAAGTCAAAGTGTAACATTTGCATCCGATTTTACTTTTGTAATGAACATTTTTCTGAATGCAATCTATAAATAAATAAAAAAAAAGGGATGTGCTTGCACTGCCTTTCTTTTAAATAAATGCTGGATCCTAAAAAAATTGTGTTCTTATGCAATAACAGTTATATTTTAATTTGGGTCAGTTTGTTCAAATGCTTTTTTTGGACACTTATTATTGTAGCTTATAGTAAAATATAGTAAGAACAATTAAACGGTTATGCTTCATGTTAAATTTCTGGAGGAACTTTAAAATGTGTTAATATTTCCATTGAACTTATTAAAAATTGTCATACATACATATTACATTACACATTTATTGTACAGTGTGTCAAGTTTAGTGATCTAGACTTCTCAGTTTAAAAACTAAATCTAAAAGAGAAAAAAGCACTGTTTTAGATATGTTTGTACAAAAAGAGTAATCTTCAAGAAAAAAAAAGAAAAAGAGAAGCTGCATAGTTCTAGTGATATTGTTTATTTCTCTCAAATATTTCTTCAGACAGTCATTTCTCCTGAACTACTGTACACGGACGTCACAACACGTCTTAACAGTGTAAAACCATTATTGTTGACTTTTGAATTGAAATATAACAATAATATTCCTCTATTACAAAATACCCTGCTATTCACTGAGATACAGTAAATCATGTAAGACGTCATTAGTGTCCTCCACCACTAGAGGACAGAGCTGTAGTGATACATTTAATGCTTAATCTAAGGTGACGTTTTCTCTGCCAGTAATAACACACAATGTGATTTACAGTCAGTGATGAAAGAACATCTTAAAAACATGTGACATGCCTATGAACAACATTTCACATTAGAATTGACTGCTCACATGTAAATTCTAGTTGTTGTCTGTATGAACTTGAGTGCATTTTCTAACCCCTTAAATTAGAAACTAAAATAAAGAAAATAAAATCCAGCATAAAATGCAAAAAACAACCCTTATAACATACAGCTCAAAAACTGAGCTGAAAGTAAAAAAGATCAAGAAGTGTTAACATACTGTAACTTATAGATATTTTCCCTCACTGTACTTTAGAGCTAAATATATCATGACATCTCATTGACTTATGATAGTGACTATTGAACTGTTGAAAATGTGTCTAATCTTTGGTTCAAATAATACATAACAAAAGTGCACCTAGTAGAAAAAAAGTATATATATATACGTACATTTTCACAATAAAGTAATTCGTATTATATAAAGTGATCACATCTGGTCATGTGATGTCCATTTTAAAAATGAAATTGTTTTTATTAAGCTACCAATATGACTTCAGGGTTTTATTCAGTGTTACTGTCTTTCAAAAGTAATAATAATTTCTTTAGGGTTTCAGCGTTTTTAATGATCGAAAATTAATGAGTGCACCTGTAAAGCTAAACCCTTAAAGAACTCAAAATTTAACTTGATTATTTTCATCAACATCTGGATAGATGTCATTTGCTGATACACAACAGAACAACAATAAATGAGCATGTGTCTTGCATAACTTTTGAATTAATCAGTATGATGCAGGATTATGCACAAATCTAACAGGTTTAAACATGTCAGCACCTTAAAAAATAAATCAGATATTGTTTTCAGGGTGGCACGTGTATTTTAAAAGTCAGTTCATCTATGTGAGGAAAAAACACACATTGATTATTTTTTTAATTCTCATTCAATTCAGTTTTCATCCTCCACTCACACTTATACCTAATGTACCAAACTAAGACTGAATTGTGTGAATATTGAGTTTGGCAACATGTTTAACTGAGAACTGAAGCAACCTCTCGGTAATCAAAATGCCAAGTGCATGATGAGGCGCAAAGCATAGAATGGCCCCATCATTGTTAGCAATTGGTGAATGTCTGGAAGTAAATGTTAGGTATCTTAACCACATGATCGTTATAGTCTAATTACTTTTTTCAATCAAATATGAAATACATTTTCAGACAGTGCTAATAGAACAGCCATTTTCACACCCTCAACCATAAATAGTTATTTAACAATGCAAGAATAAATTAGCACAGCTGCGCAGTTGTGTCCAGATATTAATTACATATGACAGCTAATTAGTTTGGGGAAAATGCCAGTTCGTAGCACCTGGGTTTAAGTTTTATTTTCATTACAATGCAGGTGTTAAAATGTGACGAGCTGAAGAAAAAATGAGAGCAATGAGTGTGTGCATGTCACCTTCTCACGCCTGTATATTATTTAGAAGTGAGAAAACTAGGAAAAAACTCTGTTAGCACCAAAATATCATGCAAAATCCATGCAAAAACTCCCGAATCTGATGTCATGTGACTGCATTTGATATGTGAAAGGAAATATAAATAGTGTTGATCTGTGTTAGTGTATTAGCTTGCTTAGTGCTGATATAGAATTAATAAATTATATTAATTATTAACACATTGGCATGCTTAACGTTGAATTAGTTTCAGAAAATACAATGCAATGCAAAACCATAGAATGTGTTTTGCAGCCCACGTCTGTTGGATGTCTAACAAAACTGCAACCAAGCGTGCTTCGCATTGAGGGTACAATCTAAAAAAACATATATCTTTCAGTTTCACCAGGACAAATCAATAATACATACTTGTCATTTATGTACAACAGAGTACATATACGGTTTAAAATGTCTCCTTTCTGTTGTGCAGTTACCACATGTATGTTTTTGAAGTGTCTATCTGTGAGTTCTGAGGGTCAGCAGTTCCCTCTTTCTCTTTTTCCGTCTCATTCTCCCAGAGGTTAATAAGTGGTGGGTAGAGTTCGTTCAGAGGAATGGAAGTGGTGTGCTGAATGTATTCCTTAAGAGAGTGGTGACAAGATTTCTGCTTCATGCGCCGTCCCATGTAGAACACCAACAGAGCCATGATGCAGATGGCGAACATTGAGCCCAAGACTGCTGCAAGGGCTACGTTGGACGGCTGGGCAACCATCTCCACGGCAAAGCTGGCTTCTTTGGTGGTTACGTTGATACAAGAGTGCTGGGTCTGCTCGGTGCCGGCCATCGTCAGGCAGACTTGGTATTCTGTGGAAGGTAAAAGGTGAGTGAGGTTGTACTCTTGGACATCTACAGGGACCATCGCTGTGTAGCTGATCTGCGGGTTGTCAATTTTAACTGTGGCGCTGAGCCACTTGGGTTGTGACACTGTTGGAAGATGGTTGGAAGATGCAGCAGATGGGTGCACCTTCCATTCGAGCACCACAGACTGGGCATGGACGATTTTTGCCAGGATTAATAAAGATCCAGTGGTGTTCACCGTCCCTTGATGTCCTCCAGTAGGGTGCCCACCATGCCAGTTGCTCCTATCCATGAACACAGAGATGCTCCGGGTGTCGGCTCCCTCTGCATTCCAAGCAACACAAGTGTAGAGACCAGCATCCTCGGGTTCGACATGAGGGATCTCTAGAGTACCTTGATCTTGCATCCGATGCTTCTTTGGCATTCCTCCTCCCTCATTCGAGGATGGTGAAACGGCTTCAGAAGTGACTTTGTCACCGGTGGGTGTCACCCAGTAAAACTGAGGTGCTGGATCTGCCACGGCCCAGCAATTGAGTGTTAGAAGCTGTCCTATGGTGACATTGAGCTGTGGAGGGAAGGCATGCTGAGAAATTAGAGGCAGGCAGGTGTTGCTTGCCCCATCCCAACTTGCAGACACCACTTCCTGAAGGGAGTGGCCAACAAGATGTGGTGGGGAACCACAAAGAGTTATTTGGGGCTCCAAGACTTTGAGGCTTGATTGGTTGCCCAGGATGGGCCCCCAGTTGGCGAGACAATCGCACCTGAGTGGGTTGCCATAAAGACTGATTTCATCCAGACTGGGGAAAGCAGATAAAATCTCATGGGGCAAAAGCATGAGGTTGTTATTGTGGATCAGTAAGGTGCGCAAGTCACGCATTTCCAGGAAAGCGGCACGGTCTATGAAGAACAGGTGGGGGTTATTGTAGAGCTCCAGTTTGGCCATTTGTGGTAAGTTAGAGAACGCGCCCCTCTCAACTGCTTCAAGTTCTTCCATGTTGTTCAGACTGAGTTCCTCTAAGTGGGGAAAGTCTCGGAAGTCACCTTCCTGTATACGTATAATAGGATTTTTGTTAAGGTCGAGAAACTTGAGGCTCGGTAAAACACGCAGGGCATTCTTTGGCACAGCCGTGAGGTTGTTATCGAAGAACGAGAGACTCTCTAGGTAGTCTAATCCCTGGAAAGCACCCTCGGGTATTTCCCTGAGCCCCATTCCTGCAAGAACCAGGCTGTGCAATTTAGAGAGGGGGTGGAAGTTCATATCTTGCAGTCCAAGAATGGGATTTTCTCCTATCATTAGGATCTCAAGGTTGGGTAGAGAGTCAAACCAATGTCTGTCTATTGCCACAAGCTTATTAGAGTTAAGGTGAAGCCTCAACAGGTTCCCCAAGCCTGAAAATGCATTAGGACCAATAGAAGATATCTGATTATGATTAATATAAAGCTCCTCTAAGTTGACTAGATCCTTTAAACACATATCAGGTAGCTCTTTGATTTGGTTTTCCTCAAGGTAAAGAGTGACCAGTTGGGTAAGGTTACTCAAGCCAACGTCTTGGATTTGTGTGAAGTGGTTTTGGGAGAGATCCAGTTCTGTGAGGTTTATCAAGCTCTGGAGGACTGAGGTTACCCTGGAGATATTGTTGCTCTGAAGAAGCAGCACCTGAGTATCAATTGAAATATTCCATGGGATTCTGCTCAAATGGAGTTCGTTGCAGTCAACAGTCTTGGCTTGGTGGTAGACAGACTGCGGCGTGTACCATGGGCGGGTCTCGCAGACACACTGGGCAGGGCAGAAGGGAACGGCAAGGGAACAGCGACACATAGCCAAAACGAAACAGACTGTGAGCAGTGAAGTGAAAATGGCAGTTCTCTCCATACTGAGGATCTCTAGAGTGCTGTGCCCAGTAGGAAGTTGACAGTTGGAGGGAAGATTTCTACTAAATGGAAGACCGGAATTTTCTCCTCCAGCCCTGCAAAATGAAAAAGAAAGAAGACTTATAAATCATGCAGATTATATGATGCTAGTCGAGTGCAAATTATATTACCGGCAACTTTAGATGCGATATTTATTAGCATCAGTTGCAGAATGAATATTAAACAAAAGACAGCCATTTCTGCTCTCCTTAAGATCCCACAAACAAATCAAAGCATCATTTTTCGCAATGACTAAATATCCAGAATTTTAATTTTTAATACTCTACTCTTTATTCCCCTGCCAGTGCTCAGAGATCATTCTTATAAATTGATTATTCAGTCATCTCTCATTCTAGTCAAACAGGGAACAATTGTTAGCGAGTATGCAGGATCATTTTGGCCTGCATGCAAAAATACACCTGCCAAGCAGAGGCTCCGACAAACACATGAAAGGAGCCACACATCAAAGCCTGAGTGTGCTGCACCGTACATCTCAATACCATCTTCCTGTAAACGTAAGTGCGCCTGGAAGAATTGCATGATCTTGTAACTGTTGAGTGTAACAGCTCTCAGAGGGGCTGTAACTGTACAGGGGGAAAGCAAAATGAAAACCAATGCAATAAAAGAAACCAACGGACAAAATATCTCTAGGCCAGAGGCCTTGGAGATCTCAGGAGCATATTTTAGCATCAAGCAATCTGGCTACTTTCGAATTTGCTTAGCACCCCCTGACACATATTCAATCTTCTGCCATAACCAAGGCATTTGGAATGAAAACAACCTACCTACAAGAATGCACAGTGGCATTTGTCTTTATCTTTTTTTATACGCAGAGTTCAAACAGAAGCCTTTAGTGATGGACTACTGTTTGATCTACCACTATGCCAGGGTCTGTAATGCATTGCTCCAATGATTGCCGCTCAGTGCTAATGAGCTGAATTTAACTGGCAGGAGGTGCAAGAGAAGAACCGAAGACTGTGAGCTGTTAATAGGTCTTACAGCATGACTCACACAGACACTACAAATGACAGAAATCTAAAAGTGCTACCATATGTTTTCACAAAGCCTTAATTGAAGATGAAGATCAACAGAATTCATTAGAACAAACTGCATTACTGAGTTTTGAAGATTCTTGACTGTGGTTCTCTACTATAGGTCATAGATTTGTACTGACGGGAACAAAGAAAAAAAAAACTTGCCATATACTTGTGAATAGTTAGGATATACAAATAAAGACTTACAAACTTTTAAAAGCTTTGTTTTCAATCAAACTACAATATGTTGACGAAAAAAAATCATCTTTAATTGTAGTGCCATTAGTAAAGTAATTAAAATGTCATGGGTCAGATTTAATCATTTAATTTCATGCAATCAGAGACAAAAGCATAAAGGTAAATTCATGACTTGGTTGAAGCTAGTCAAATGAAAGCTGATAAATGATGGCGTACTGAGCGGATGGAAAGTGACATTTATATTGTGAACCGTGTGTAACAACAACTTTGTTCAAAGCACATCGCTGAGAGGAACAAAGTTTTGTCACTCACAAATCACACATCTTGGCTGCATATTAGAATAGACCCAGTGATGCAATGATGCGCAACTTCCCTTTCTGTTATGTTACATGTAAGATAAAACACTAAGAGGATAGGGATTTTGTGTGCCGGATTCAATACTGAACATCTGTTTCTCTAACTGCTCATTCGACCTTAACAAAAAGGTGTCAGAGGACCGTGCTGAAATTACCGTGCTCCCCTGCCCACCCTTCAAGAACTGTCCAGACTGAGGCAAAAGGCTCAGAAAATCACTCTGGATCCCTCACATCATTTGGCTGGTGCTAACAACTGCACTGGACTGCCAGGCACAAGAAAAGTTTCTTCCCCCAAGCAATACACCTCACGAAGAGTTAAATGTTCTCTCCTGTTCCATTCCTTGTAAATTCTATTCTTTTCCATCTATATACCACAACTGTACATACAAATTTAACACACACACACACACACACGTATTTTATTCACATATCATATTTCTTATTATGTGTGTTGTTGGTGTCTGAGACCTTCTATCACCAGAACAAATTCCTTGTATGTGCAAACATACTTGGCAATAAAGCTCTTTCTGATTTTCATGAATGTATAAGTATGCAAACAATAAAGTAAGATAAATGTTCATGAATATGTGCTCTTCATTGCATTCATTGTTATATATTTTTATATGCATCAACATATAGTCATAGTTTTATTATTCTTATTCTTATTATTATGCTCCTTCACAATACCAAAAAAGTACTATGGTATTAACCATGATAATAATACCATGGTGTCCTACTTTGATAACTACCATGTAGGTTTAGGCTCCCACATTATACCATGTTATTTACACTCCAAGAAGTTCAGAAAAGACATGGTTATAAGTACTTTATAAAATATGAAGAAGCTTTTCATCAATTAATATCATGAATCATGAGATTGTGTGTTTTCAACAGCAAGCCTCGACAGACAACCCACATGTGGCAGCAGTAAAACAAGCCAATCCGACACTTTCACGGAGACATGAGCTGCCTATTCCGTTGAGTCTTGGGGTCTTTTAATCTGCTCAGCCTGTGTAAAGCACTCTTGCATGCAACGATAGGCCTGTTGAAAATTCTCAGAACAAAGATGGGGAAAAAATTACCCACCCTCAATCACCCCCCTTCACACTCTGATCTTTTCATGCATCGAACACAAGTTAATTCCCCTGAGAGGTGTGTTAAAGAGGGACGTGATGAGACGGGGGAGGGGACAGTCAGACGGATGGGGTGTGTCCCGCTTTGCTGCAGAGAGCCACAAACGTCTTATGTACCTCAAAGACTTGTGCTGTCACAACGTATTGGTGCATAAAAGTCCAAAGCATCTCATATTGAGCGCGCAATCTCTTGCTTTAGGTTGTTGACGAGTGGTTCAGGTAGTAAAGATCAGATTTTAACAACACTAGAGCCAGTTCTACACTCGTAGAACCTGTTCTGTTTCATTGGAAACAAAGCTATTGGCAATCACAATGGCAACTGAGATCCCGAAAACCCTAATGGCACAATATACTGTAGGACTGCTCTACACAAGTATATGCATACAAATGCAACAATTTATAATACAACACAGGTATACAATTCCTGCTTGAGCAAGCTAAATCATATAAACGTCTTTATGGAAGCTTTCTAAACAAATAAAGCACTTGGTTTAATGTCACAGATATATGAAGGTAACTCTATTCTTCCCTTGATTGCTGAGGTCTGCTAGAGTCACATTAGCATAGAGCATGTTTTTTACATTTATTATGCATATTTTACTGTTAAGTTAAAACATTATATACATTTTTATAAACTTTATATCATTGCAAAGGGAGTTTTATAATGTAATCAAGGAGCACATACCCATTCGATCATGATTCAGTCCTGGGGTTTGTCATGTCAAGTGTTCTGTCAAAACCAACAAGAGTTTGTTCACTTGTTAGCCGCCTTGTCTTGTCAGCTGTTTCCAGTCATGCAACTACAGGTCCTGTCTACTTAAAGGGAAAACGTCTGATAACAACAGCATCATACACGGTGCTTGTTATGATTCATGCGCATTATGAGAATTAACTGGACCAGCCTGCAATGGCAGACTGTAAATCAAACTGATTTACTAGCATTTATTGATATTTTCAATTAGTAAATTCAATAAATTTGTTATGGAATTTTTTCATTTTAATTAGATTTTAATCTTTCTATTATTTAGCTTTTAATATATTTCTAGTTTTAGTGCTTCACACTTATTTTAAGTGTTTTTTTTAAGTAAATTTTTTAATAATATTTATATTTTACTTAATTTAAACTGTATTTACTTTATTACTGAAAATGATTTTAAATAGTTTCAGTTTAAGTTAACAATAACAACACAGCTGAGAAAACAAGTGTATGCGTTCAGAAGAGACTATTATTATGCCAGCAATGCACTGGTCAAGCATTTACATCCACGTTAGAATATTTGAGTATATTTCTTGCCTAAGGCAAGTGTTCCTCTGGTCCTGTTTTGCTAACTATCATAATGCCAAATTGTGCATTTTAACTGTTGGCATACAGTATAGCTTTAGCAGTTCAGATCATTTTAATCTTTTTGATAAGAAATATTTGAATTTATTCTGAGCTCTCTGACTTGTATGGCAAATCTCAGTAAGGTTTAAAATCTAGTTGATATCTCCTCTGAATTACTACAGATTGTCTTTTTCTCAACAACAACAACAACAAAATAAAAAACAACAAGCCTCCTTTTGCTCTCCATTTAATCTCACTGCTGCCTCAAAGAAGCAATTGAGATTTTAATAAATGTCCTTTATGATATTTCATTCCTAAACTTCTAAAAATCAAGATTCCAAAGGTTTTTGCAGTGATGCCATTGAAGAACCATTTTTGGTTCCCCAAAGAACATTTCAGTGAACATTTCCTAAAATAAATGTTTTCTTGGTGTAAAAAACAGAAATCTAAAATCTAAAAAATTATCTTTTGTGCAATGGAAAGGTTCAATGGATGTTAAAAGTTCTTCATGGAACCAAAAACGCTAATAAAGAACCTTTATTTTAAAGAGTGTATGTAAGCACTGATCCTTTAAAAGACTGGAGACAGATCATCGTCACTAGCTGCCATCTTGCTGCCGCAGAGATCAGATCACCTTCAGCGATGAAGAAAGGTGGAGTATTTGTGAGTGTGTGAGAGGAGATGGAGGAGGTTTCTGTGTGTGTGTCTCAGTCTGACTGTATCGTGTGACACTACTTTGCATGCCTGTCTGATCGCATTAGACACTAGGAAGGTCATTTCTGGAAATAACCCCCGCGGCCCCTCTGCGTGGCAGGAAATGGGGCCACCTTACCTGATACCATGGTAACCTGACAGGAAGAAGAAAAAAGACTAAGCCTTGGGGCTTCCCATTACATATGTGTATGATGGGACATAGAGACACAGTGAGAGAGAGAGAGAGAGAGAGAGAGATGTGAAAAGAGCTGAAGGAAAGAGTGAATGAAAGACAGAGATAATCACCTAAATGATTTAGTGAATCTGGAATATAAATACACAGTTGACAGATTACAGTAATAACACCCTAAAGCGAAATTCAATAAGATGGAAAGGAATAAAATAGACAGGAAATTTACCCTCAGAAAAAAAAAAATTAATCTCTCTTTTTTTAGTTATAGCATCTACCAGTAGGGTATGACTGCCAATACTAACCATATATTTTTAAAATAAATATAAAATATAACACGAAATAGCCATGCCAATACAATTAAAACATAACATGAAAATCACTACAGTGTTTGGACAGTTCCTGGTTTTAGACGTGTGTGTGTTTGTGTGTGTGTTTCAAACAACAAATACTCTGAACTGCATGTGTCTGCATATCACGTGGCAAAGTCCTCATGATACAACTGAGAAATTATTGAATTATTGAAATGAACTGAAAAAATGCACTTGACCACTAATAAGTGCTATATTGGGACAGATGTTGTCTTTGTTATAAAAGTTGTGCCACTCACCACTTGTGAAGAGCATTGAATGAATGGCTCAGCTTGTAATTTAAGAGAGATTATCCAGCCAGCTGTTCACGAGTCTAGTGCAAAAGTTATTTTAAAAGCGATTATGTTTGCTGGAAACAAACAAGGATCCTGACGATTGTATTTACAAGGTGCTCTACATTTCATGCTCTCTAATGTACACAGAAAACAACAATGAGGTGCTACTGCAAACCATTAAAATGTAATGATAAGAACATGTGTCCACATACATCAGAGCAAAGTACAACAATGGAGAGCAAGACAATAGCGTTGTTCCCCAAGTGGTGATTGGAGATTCGGAGGGTGTGTAACCGATAACCCTTTGGGGCTGATCTTTCTTTTAGTACACTCTACTTTCCTTTTTATTTGTCATGCCTGAACACAGCCCCTCACATCTGCAAACATATTGGAGCCGATAAAAAATTAATGGATGAGTTATTAATTATTGAGAGCACTGCAGGCAGGTCTTTAATTTTCATCCTTGCCTCTTACTATTGGGAAAAATGGGAAAAAAGTAGCTGTTAATTGGTGTGAAGGAAAGATGCATCTGGGCCATCACAATTTGACAACACCTCACGACCTCATGTAGTTTTCAACCCTTCATCACTTTCTCACACACCAGTGTATTACCAATATCAATTTTCACATCACACTCCACGTGGATAGCAAGCATAGTAAAAACTGTTTAAGCAACAGAAATCTAGTCTAATTAAAGTCTGGTGATTCATAAAACTTACAGGTGATGTACTGTGACATGGAGGGCGCTATTTTAACGATCTAAACCCAAAGTGTAAAGCGCACGGTGCCGGTGCACTCAGTGCGTGTCCAAATCCACTTTAGATATTTTAAGGACAGAAAAACGGTTGGCGCACCCGTGCGTATGGTCTAAACGGGTTGTCCCTATTTTCTTAATGAGTAATGGGTGTTTTTTGGGCATACAGGCAATAAAACAATCAGAGTATCATCTTCCATTCCCTTTAAGAGCCAGTTGCGCTCGTGCCATGATGGATTTGCTATTTACATGGCAGAATTTGGCAAGCCAAAGACAGAATGCGTCTCCGAGATGAAACAGAGCTGTTCGTGTGCGAGCAAATAGATAGCCTAATTCTGATACATGAGATGACTAACCATTATAACATGTAGGCATTTTTATATTTAATTAGCCTACAAAAAATTCTTATGCATTTTTTTTATATTTGGCATGTTTGTTTGCTGCTGTGCGTACCTGTGTTTAATAAGCAGCATGTATGCTCTTTAAATAACAAAGAAAAAACATTGCGCCGGTTAACTGTGGCACAGTCTATTTTCAGCTCCTTAGAATAGCATTGAAAGTGAAAGTGACATTCAGCCAAGTATGGTGACCCATACTCAGAATTTGTGCTCTGCGTTTAACCCATCCAAAGTGCAAACACACTCACAGAGCAGTAAACACACACAAAGCATGAACACACACCCAGAGCAGAGGGCAGCCATTTATGCTGCAGCACCCGGGGAGCAGTTGGGGGTTCAGTGGCTTGCTCAAGGGCACTTCAGTTGGGGTATTGCCGGCCCGAGACTCAAACCCACAACCCTAGGGTTAGGAGTCAAACTCTCTAACCACTAGGCCACAACTTCCTAGCAATATGTCTGAACACACCTCTTTTTTAGACCAGCACGCCCATGGGCGCAAAAATGAGCGCAAATGCATTTGCTAATTAAATGACATGGCGCTGGACAGGAAAATGCGAACTAGCAAACACACTAGCAAACACATTGCGCCTGGGGTATGATAAGGCCCGAAGTGTTAAAGGAGTAGTACATCATAACAAATAAAAGCTGAAAATGTGAACTGAAGTTAGTGCAGCATTTAAATTAAATGGAATGCATTCTGAATTAAAGAAATGCCAGCGTAAGCATTTTTCCGAGAGAAATACACTTTAAATTTAAAGCTTTTTTTTTTTTGATGCCATAAGATGCAATTGGAGGGCCCACTAAGTTATTCGCCCTATCACCACACTACTGGGGTGAAAAAACACTGAGCATTAAATATAAAGACCCAGAAGGCAACTCATCCATACAAACAACACATAACTGTCCTTTAATACACCCTTATTGGTGTAAAAAAAAAAAAAAAGGACATAGACCTGTTGCCTAATGACAAATTACAGAGTAAATTTAAGTTCTATCAATATTTGAGGCTGTAAAACTGACACGAGCAAACTCTGGCAAAAGCCAGCGTGTACTAAACAGGGTTGTGTGCTATTCAGGATTGAAGTGAGAATGCCTTTTAGGGGCATGTTTACACTTGGAAGGTTTGGTTCGATTAAAATGAATGGTGAAATTGCCCTGTTAGTGCAGTTCATTTGAATAAGATTAAATGATGTCATCCAAGCCTTGTTGTGCACCAAACCAGACCCATATCCAGCTTTTCAACCCTGGTGTGGTTCGACTGAAAGATAAATGCACCATGTCTCAAAGACATCTAAAAAAATTAAAATCAAAAAACAGGATGTGATGTCACAAGGTGCAACCTTTAAAAAAAGCCAAAATGCTCAAACATACCTGGCTCTTGTTGCCCTTTACAGTTCAGTACAGGCATCAGAACCACTATCTCATCGAAGCAGATCTCTACAGAGAAATCCCTGACACGGTTCTGACTCCTTTACACATATTATAAACTCTGTGCGAGTGAACAGCTGCTAAAATACAACATACAAGTACATTTAGCCCAGCACACAGCATTGTTTGGGATGCTCGGTAGCTTTGCTAAATATACATCATAAAAGTATATTTTCTGTTACCATTTTATGCTATCACATCCTTATCCTTATGAACCAGCAAACCAAAACTAAATGTATCATTTTCTTTTTTGATCCAGACCAAAAGAGCCAAGAGAACCTCACTACACATGTAAACACAGCCTTAAAGCCCAGTTCAATTAATGAACTAATTCCATTTTGATATTTATTGTTTGTTATCTGAAAATAATGTGGTTCACACTATATAGTGCTGTAAAATTATTTGAATAAAAGTTCATACATATAAAAGAAAAGTTTTGACAGTATTGGTCTTTGTTTAGAGAATTCCATCTGTTGGACTAATGAAATACATAATACTTTATTTTTCACACCAAATCATCATTTGAAAGGAAAACATTATTAAATACAAATCTAGGTATGAAATGGTAAGTGACTGGAGCTGTACACCCTGCTTTCTCACTGGCCTCTTTTTTTTCTTACTTCAATTTAACGTTTAGTGCCCTGTAAAGCGAGAATCATTTCTGATTAAGACGATAAAATAGGAAGTGGACTGGACAAGAGAGACAGAGTGAAAGTGAGAAAGACAGATAAGCTGAAATGTCGACACACAGCGATGGAGAGAGATGGAGTTGAAATCATCTATCAGGGGACAGGAGGACTCAGGGACAAGTCCAAAAGTTATTTCATGTTCATTTGTTCTGAGCCACAAAAGACCTGATGCATTTCTCCACCCACAGCACCACTGGCTCTCAATAACCTCTCCAAACGTATGCAACCATGCCTCTGTACAGCCCAAACTCTTCAGTGCATTATGCAAAGCATCAAGAGCATCCCTTTAAGCACTTGGCTGAAGAGACGCATCCCACATCCAGCATGATCCAGAGGTGGGACACTTCAACACTCACATAACACACAACCTCAGCTCATACAGAGAGCACCATTAGGATATATATATATATATATATATATATATATATATATATATATATATATATATATATATATATATATATATATATATATATATATATATATATATATATATATATATATATGGATGCTTTTGTTGAAATAGATGTACCAAGCTTAATGCACCAGGAAAACTGTCATTTTGTTTTGTTAAAAAAATATATAGATAGATGGATGGATGGATGGATGGATAGATAGATAGATAGATAGATAAATGAATATGTATATACATTATTTCTTATTTAAAGAATATACATACATTTATTTAATGTATATAACTATTGGTAATGGTATAGAATGCCACTAATGCTAAAGACATGGGCTCAGTTTTCAGAAATACATAAATTGCTGGAAATAAATATGCATGCCTTGAAGTTGCTTTGGAGAAGTTTCCTCAACATGCATAAACATAAAAACAAAAATTAGGTACACGCACAATGAAACATAACTTGTAATAATCGTCCACTATTGTAGACCAAAACAGATGTCAATTTACTGAACAAAGATCTGGCAATAAAATCTCACTCTGGGATTCTATCATTAAGCCATATGAAACAGGGAAAGCAGCCCAAGGAAATAAATCTGCACTTAGTGATCAAATGGAGTGTGAGATCACATGAAGTGAGGATGTAAGCATCCATTATGAGTGTTAAGGGTTCCTGTGCTGTCTCTGATACGTTCACTAATATTCCCACGGGCCATTTTCTCTTGGTTTGCTCCTTCAGAGGTCCTCTGCGCTCTTTTATTTAGAGCAGCTATAATTAAACAGCGCATTTTCGTTCAACACATGCAAACAGAACTATCCAGGCACTTAAACAAGAAAACATCACTGAGGATACACTGCCAAAACTGGGCCGTCAAATATGATATAGGTTTTGATGCATTGTTTCTGCTTCTAAATTATATTCAAGATGTGCCTGATATGAAATTTTGTTACAGCAGCATTTCTGATGTTATTTTATTTTATTTTATTTTTTCAAACACTCCTTTATACTCTCAGAAACAAAAGCTGTACTGGGGCAGTACCCTTTTACTAAATATACAATTTAGGCACTTATATCTAGGTTATATGTACTTTTAAGGTAATAATATGCACCCTTTAGGGGTAAATATGGTACAAAAGTATACCTTTTAAAAAGGTAACAGCACAGTGACAGCTTTTGTACCTTTTTTTTTAGTTTAGCATTAAAAATATTATTTAAATCACGAAAAAATGTATTATTATAAAGTACACATGACTCTGAAAATTAAGTAAACCGTTTAAATGGCTCAATCTAGGTAAATTAAAAGTCTAGGTCACATATGCTGTCACATGACAGAAAGACCTCAAAGCAAACTCATACACTTAAAACTTTAAATTACAGTGTTATGATTTGCATTTCTGTAGGAAATAATATAGGAAGACCAATAATTATATGCAAACAGCTCGAACAAATTACACAGTGAGTAGGCTACATGTAGATTTCTCAGTAAATGCTGTGCAAGCTGTAACATCAAGAGAAAAATACACAGCCTAATAAATAAATAATAAATAATACAAAACTATCAAAAAATATCAAGGCTTTTTAAATGTTTCTCTGTGTTATCTGAGTCTCTTCAGATGCTTCCTACCGGGTCACTGAGTCCAGGAGCAGGTGAAGAGGATTCGACCATCACCTCCATTAAAATAAAAAAACGAGCTTACAAACTTCAGAGCACAAACCTCCAATTCTTAATATACACAGAACATTTACCGGCGGTTTTATTCCCTACGAAGTAGGCTACCATCAGTTTGCAAGTTTGTAACTTCTGAACTGAAACCAAGGATGCCAAAGAGATGCTTTTAGAAACGCCCTTACCTCCAGCGATGGATCCGACCCAGGGACTCAACCTCACCTATTTCTCTATTACGTTGCAATTTGAGCAAAAGGTCGCTTCTACTCTTGGCAGTTGATTACTATATTTTGCGTTTGGTTATTTTATTTTAAATATGAAGTCCATTTTGACCCTCTCGGTCCGTTTGAAAGCTTGCCTCCGGAGAGAAATTATTCTCGCATCACCAGCATCAGCATCGCTCGCTTATGCATCTTTTACAGTGTATTTGAAGCGCCATACACGCCGAGGCCACGCCCCTCGCTGCTTCTCGTTACGCTGTCATTAACCAATGAGAATGTCAGACCAGTTCGCTCCGCCAATAGAACGTAGGGGGCGTGGCATCGTTCTAACCCATAGCAATGATGTAATGGTCCAGTTTTCGCTCTGCCTCCAGGTTGAGCTCCTGCGACAGCGTCCTGCCATCAGCGCTGAGCTCACACAGGCTCGTGTTTCTGTCATAGACAAAAGCATGATGGCAGAAATAACCCGAATACCTTTATCCTCTCGAGACCAAGCAAACATAAGATTTTTGACATTTTTAACAGAGAAAAAATATTTTATAGCTGTATATAAAGATATCATTTTAATGATTTTTTTAATTTAGTACCCTTGTGTCTTTTGATTAATATATTTAGTTTTTATTATATATATATATATATATATATATATATATATTTGTTATTTTTGTATTATAGTTTTTTTTAATTCACAGTTTTTGCTTACCATTATTATTTCTTTTGTTTTTTTATTATGACATCATCTAAAACCAAGCAAACAGTTGTATTTTTATTTCATTTTTTATTTTTATTATAACTGTTTTATTCTTGCAGTGTCTGCCAGCAACATCATTACAGATTTAAGACATGTCTTTGCACATGTTCTGACTGTGACAGCTTCTGTACTTGGTTTTATATAGTCATAATTAAAAGTGTAGCCTTCATAAGATGAAACGTTTCGGGACGCCTCACCTCTCGGCAGCTCTTCAGCAGCTGAGAGCAGTTTGATCAAATACATTCTCTTTTTTTGTCACTGAGCTCATATGGTGACTTTCTGAGATTGTAAAATCAAAACCATTAGCCTTTGTTGTAATAAGCATTTTGCAAGAGGCATCATTTATGTGGATGTATTGTGAGCATTTTTTATTTTACACTGTTCCTCCTTCTGCTTTGGGGAGGGAGCCCATGAAAACATCTTGAAATACACAACAAAACCAAGGGTCATTAATAGCTTCACCCATGGGCCTTTGACACGGGAAGATAATGTATGCCTCATTATATAACAATAAAAAGTCCTATTTCCTCTCTGTCTAAGAAATGATTGCTTGTAAAGCATATAAAAGCATGTGATGTCATTGTTGTTTCAATATATGTGGTGATATATTGTATTATGTCTTCACTGAAGAGGAAATTTGTTCATAGTCTATTTTCAAAACAGCATATCAATATAATAACCTTCATAAACTATCAAGCATTATGACTTTGCATTCTGAAATGCATTCTGGATGAATCCATAGGTCAGCATGTAATAGACCAGAACTGGGTTGAGAACAAATTAAAAAGATTTTGAAAAGATAATGAAACATCGGGCATTTGATTTTTATGCCTGTAATCTTGCTGAGCTGATTGGCTCAGTTTTTGCTTCTCTTCTCATCCATTAAAAAACAAAAAAAAAATTCCCATGATCATTAAGGCCTTCGTTTTTCAATTTTTAATCAGCATGTTTTTCACACATCACTCACACTGTCTGAGTGTTTTTCAGCTTATGAAAAGAAAATTCACAACAACAGTGAGATGCTTCTGAAACCTTTACATGTACATTTACATTTATGTTCTTTGCAGAAGCATTCTTGACAAAGAGACATTTGTGTTTGTACCGGCAGCTAATAGGGAGCCAAGGATACAAATCGAGCCCTCAGACAAAACCTCAAAGTGCTAGGCAACAGAACATGTATTTATTTGCACGTTTGCTGTATTTCAGCATCACATACTTGAAATGCAAAAGATATAAAAAAAATACACCCTTGAAACCTCTACATCAAAGGAAACTTCCAGGTTCAGTACACGGCACGTAAGAATTATTGACAGTATATCTGGCGATTACCGCAGAAAATCATTTGGACTCTTTTCTCAGTTTGAAAAGTCACAGGAAAAACAGTATATGAGGTATAGAGAGTTTAAAGAAGAAATTTGCAGCTCTTTTTTGTGTGTAAAACATTCTTTTCATTTTTAAAATAAGTTATTAGTTGATCTATTAGTTGATGAATTCTTTGATTGGTGGGGACCATTTTTCTAGCAGTAAAAAAAGAATTGACTCTGCAAACAATTTTTATTGTTCATTTTTTACAAAGCTCTGCATGCAACTAGATGATTTTCTGTGAAAGCATATTTTACATATGCTTTCGATTGAGATTAATTTTTATTCAAACTGAAAGATTAGTTTAAAGCAAAGCAGACAGTTTAACCCATATAGAACAAATATATACAAATAGTAATACATACTTAGTAAATATATATATATATATCGTAAACAGTATATTTTAAAGAAAATTCTAAATATATTACAAAATACTTCAAGGGGCAAGAAAAGGAGTTTGCAGTTTGATAATAGAGACAGATTGACCTTGTCCTACATGTTGTGTTGTAGAAAGCAGCCAAAGTAGTAAATAAAGCTGTGCAGCCTATTTTAACTGTCATTAATGTCCTCTCAAAGAGAAACCTGTGGCTATCTTACCGCTTTGCCACGCTCAATGAAAAACAATCACATCCTTTGAAATCTGGGATTAAGAGGGATTAAGCAGGCACATATTAATTCCCGCAGGGCTGGTCCATGGGACAGACCTGGGACTTCAGAGGTGCACTGATACAAACACAGTTAAATGAGCTTCCTTTGTAAATACCACGATCCTACACGTGCTCTTTCATGAGGATTGTGCTGTGTATCAGCCAAGTAACCTTTCAGAGCTATTACTTTTCTTTACTGATCAACGCAGCTTTTTAAGGTGGTTTTGTGTCATGCGTTCTTGCAGTGGTGTAGTTAGAGCAGATGTAGGGCTAGAGTGCTGAATACTATATATAGAATACATCTACATAGCAATGCATTAGAAACCAGTCAGTACATCTTAGCAACATCATAACAACACCCTGGCAACCACCTACAACACACTAGCTTTGTACTTGTGAGTTTTGCACAGACTAACACTACTCACATTTCCTTTATATGCTCTAGCAACCACTTAGCATCTACATAGCATCATAAGTGAGTAAAAGTGTAAAATTTAAATATATCCTATGACCACAAAGCCAGTAAACACAATAATAAAATTAACAACCCAATAAAAACCCAGTCAAACACACATATTACATCTGTGCAAATTTGTATGATATTTCCAGCGTCTCTTCTCTTTCTTGCAGTAGATTGAGTGCAGATATTTATTCTATGTAAAGATGTTTGCTGCGTTTATGAGACCTTGCTGCAGTCATGGCTTCTAATGACTGTCATAGCACCACAGACAGCCTTGTTCTCTCTGCCTCGTTAGGGCTCGACATTGACAAAATAGGTCATTGTAATTCAGTATATGCTAAAGGACACAGAAGTGCTGGAGTGAGGAGAAACAAACCCATGAGAGAGAGAGAAACCAGGATCACTGCAGGACTCTGCTTCACATTGGCTTTGAAAGGCATCTGAAGTCTGGCTTTACCTATGACATGCATGCAAGCATCTATTCTGAGTTATTATGAATTTTTTAAAAAGGTTTTCTTTTTTTCTTAAAGCAGCATCCCTTTCTTCCCCTTTCCTCTCTCTTTTTGTTATGCAGAGGAAAAGGTCATTGTATAAGTAGCACAGAAAAAAATTCACTGCAGAACAGCGGTATTTTACTTCTTATGAACCTGATATTCAGACACTAATTGACCACGCTGTCTCAGGCATTCAGAGACCTGCTTGAAATGACAGATCAGTTATTATAAAAACGAACAATTTCATAAGATTTTAAATTGATGTAGTAATTGGGTCATTTTCAAGAATTGGTGCCATTTGTGTCCCCATGACTTAACATTGATATAATTAACAGGTAACTCAAATTAAGCAACGTTCCAGACAAAGTCAGACATTTCACAATGTAGTGTGTTGTGGGTGGTTGCCAGGGCATTGCTATACTTTTGCTAAGGTGTTCTGATTGGTTTCTAATGCATTATATCGATGATATAGTGTTCTGAGTGGTTTTTAGTGCATAAAGGACAAATGTGAATGGTGTTTGTGCAAAACTCACCAGCACTATGAGTTGTGGGTGGTTACCAGGGTATTGCTATGCTGTTGCTAAGGTTTTGGAGTGGTATCTAGTGCATTGCTGTAGTATGCAGATGTTATAACACTCTGAGTTGTTGCTGGGGCATAAAAGACAAATGTGAAAGGTGTTTGTGCAAAACTCACCTGCACAATGCTTGTGTTGTGGATTGTTTCCAGGCAGTTACTAAGCTGTTCTGAGTGGTTTGTAGAGCATTGCTATGTAGGTGCTATAGTGTTCTGAGTGGTTGCTAGGGCATAAAGGACAAATGTGAGTGATGTTTGTCTGTGCAAAACTCACTCACACAATGCTAGTGTAGTGTTTGCCAGGGGTTTGCTATTCAGTTGATAAGGTGTTCTGATTGATTTCTAGCAGGTCATACTGTATACATACTGCAGAATTAAAGGGAGAAGTATGCTGTTATTCTATAATTTCGATACCGTTTGACCACTAATCTAAATATTGGGGTGGATGCAATATACAATATGATATATGATCTCTACAATACAGCCCTTACAGTTTTACTTAACAGTAATCTTTTTAAATTAAGTGCTAAAAAAAACTATTTTTAAACCCAAATGGTACCATTTCCTAAGAACGACCCAATTATCAGATATTTCTGTATATGCACAAAGAAAGTGAGCTGTGTTTGCAGCTTTGGCAGCAGTTCTTGAATGCTAAACTGCAGTTAAGCAGTTAACTGCTATCAGCAGTTAAACCAAACAGAGGATTCATGTATTCAGTCAGCTGATAAGCGTTAGGCCATAATGCTTTTTTATTTTTTTATTTCCACCCAAGAGAAGATTCATTTAAACTACAGGATTATTGTTGCTGGAGTTGTGGATTCATGTTGAACAGACGTAAACCGAGAGTGCTTACAGGTAGTGGTCTAATCAGAACGTTAATTGGAAGTTAATGAGCCTTACTAAAGATCTTCATCAGTGGGACCCTGGGTAAGGTGCAATTAAAGCAAACCTGCAGCGTGAAGCTACTGAAGTCCATTCAGCGCAATAAAAATCAGCGACCCGATGCTCAGGTCTCTTATGTGCCATCTGCAGCTGTGCCCAAGGCACCAGGACAATAAAACAAGGCCTTATGCTCTGAAATATCATTTATTCTACAGTCTCTGCTTTGTTATTTGAAATTAACAAAGAATAAATAAGTGCATGATTTTGGCACTTGACAAAACTCACCAGCACAACGTATTATGGATGGATTTTTCTAGTAGGTCATGAAGAAACTGTAGGAATAGAGTGAGAAGTATGCTGTTGTCCTGAACATAGACAGAGTTCGTGAACTAAAAAGTTCTATCTGCCAAACTTTCTAAAACATGCTTTATCTTTAGAAGGTTATTCCAGGTATGTCTCGTCTGCATCTCTTCGTAATATCAAGTTTTTTCCTCTTCTGTCTCTCTGTAGCTCACGGCACAGACATCGTCAACATGTTAAAAGAAGCCTAATGCTTTCATCCTTCTTTGTTTGCATTTCGGGAAAAATGAAAGTCAGTTTGAGGAGGATTGTGGGGTTTGGTTAATCAACATGTTGTGTGGGGGTCCTACCTTGAGTCTTAACATGGATTTAATTAATATCTATTCTCTCCTCCTCGAGGGCTGCGGTCCCGGAGGAGGCATGACATACAAAACTGAGTCCCTCAGGGATTTGTTTTTTTTTACTAGTTTTCACATGCATTATTTCATCCCATTTTTGAAGTTGATAACAAAAGAGGGATTATTTATGGATATCCTGGTCTCGATCAGATGCTGTACGATTATTATTATTTTAGTATCAAGCAAAAACACATCAGATTAAATAGCATGTTTGAAAAGACCAGTAACATTAAATTGTTGTAAAACAGCTCATTCTGTACTTAAGGGCCCATATATATTAACTTACATTATAAGATTGTGTTAGTTTTATACATTTGTAACTGTAGTAATACATTGTGACACTTATCTGATCAATAGCTAGATATACAATATAGAAAGAATGATAGATTGCACAGAATGATAGAACTATGGAATGTAACAGAACAATAGATAGAATGATAGACGGATAGAACAAACGTCAGACAGAACAACAGAACCAACTATGGAATACACTGAAGACAGACAGAAGCATTACATAGAATGAACAATACAATGTTACATGGAATGATAGGTAGACAGAACAATAAATAAAAGATAGACAAACAAAATGAATATATTAAACAATGTAAAGAACAAAATAGCCTTTTATTCACTTTCATATTAGTTCAGTCTTTTTTTTTCTTTAGAAAACAAGATTAATATCTATCACATACACAAACAAAGTAGCATGTGCAGATTAAAAATAGTTTAGTTTTTTCCAGTACATATAATATAGTATTCAGAAAAATAAAAACCTCTTCTTCCCTTTATCAAATAAACTCCCAGAGAGTGATTCTCATCTGGGAAAGGGAGTTTAGGCCACAGAGATCTGCTTCCCAACAGTCCAACAGGACCATGTATTCCTTCTTCACACAAGTAGTAGACTTTTTTTATTTTTACACAAATATATGCTTAGCGCAAGATTTCCCAACACATTATAGAATACAGAATCATACAATACATTGACAGTTCCCACATAACATTTCAAAGAGGAAAAAAAAGTAAAAAGACTTCTTACAACATCTGAAATTCAGTAACTTGAAAAGCAAAACGAGGCAAATGTCTTAACAGTTTTGAGCCACGAAAGTATCAACTCCATTGTCTCCAGTTTGGTGTTTGGATTTGTGATTTCATAAGCAGGTAACAAGCATTAAACAGGTTTTCTCAACGAGAAATACTGATACGATTGACTGTCTCACAATGGAAACTTGTACATGGTACGAAATCTCTGCTGGTATTAGGAAATAATTTAGAGACTCCTCAACAAAAAGAAGAAAAATAGTCTCTGCCAACATCTCTACGGTCCAATCAATTATTCAATAAATGGCTTTTTTTTAATGTAACGTGTGCCTTCATTTGCATAAAGGTTTCAGTGGCTAGAACATTTACACTTTCTGGTTACCAACAATCATTTATAATTTTTATGCACAATAAAAACTTGCACAAATACAATTTATGCACAATTTTGGTTCTAGGACTAGGATGGAAATAAACATTTCTGGAGCTTTACTTGTTATAAGCACAATAAATATTACCGATTAATATTACTCCACATATTATTCTGGGATGACTTTAGAAAAAAAAGAACAATGTTTTTAGAAGCTATTAATACCGAAATAGCACATACCCAGAAATCCAAATTCAAGGCCTATTTAATGGTATTTATGGTATTATGATACCCAAACAGTCTTTTTAGGTCCAGAGCCATGCAGCATTAGTTTCATTATCTAAAAGGGGGCAGCAATATCATCAACATGACAAAAGCTCTTTAATATTACAATATTAGACATTGTCTGAATTCAGATAAGGATTTCTAAATCATTTCTGTATTTGTAAAAAATAAATGGTTTAAAAAAGATCATATGGCTCACTATTTCGGTCTTTAAAGCGTGTTAGTTTGTAAACAAGTTTTGTGGGGATAAATTAAGCCAGCATTATCTAGTAGTTCATTTCGGGGAACCGAGCACAGTATGCTGTCACTACTGTATATTGATCAGTGCTGATGTACAGTAAAAGTAACAGCAGCATCAGAGCAAGGGAAATAGGAGGAGTATAGCTCAAAGACATCAGCTGTTAAAACACATTCGCAGTGCATTACAGAGCATAGACGTTCAGAGGCACAAACAATCCCAGCGATCCAGACAAGCTTAGGAAAGTGACAAGACGGCTGAAAGCAGTACTGCAGACTTACCACACTGCATTAAAGATCAAGATCGGGAAAAGTATTACTCACAAATCACTAAATTCATCATCACAGTGAGTTATTCGATATTGCAGGCTTATTATTTTTTTCCACCGCATGTAAAAACAACCACAAGTATAACTCACCAATGAAAATCCATATGTTTTGTGTGAATTTGATCATGGTTAAGCTGATATCAGTTCACTGAGTTTAGCACGTGGTAATGTGAGGGGGTGAGTCTCAAAATGCACCCCGAACAGAACATTCTATGTGTCGACTTGTGGGCGTCCATGACATCATCGGTACATATAAAAGTGACACCAAGAGCTGTGGTGAACATTTACTGATCTTTGGGACTTTTCTCAAGTGCTTCATCTTAAAACAAACAGTCATTCACTCTTCGCATTTGTTCATGTAACAGATCAGCCATGAGGTGCACAAAATGCAGGAGAGAACACTCTCAGAGGTGACAAGCGTAAGCAATTGCAGCATGCTGCCAGCAAATCCACCCTAGTTCATTACAATCGAGCAGATATCAAACCAGAAAACTCGTTAAAACAACAAAAAGCACAAACTTAAAGAGCCAAAATGTTCTAAAGTGAAAGACACTGACGATTAAATGTTCTGAAAACTGAAAATAAGGTGAGTTCAGCACTCTCAGGTCAAATTAAATGGTAGAAATGGCCATACAGAAAAGCCTGTAAGTGGTGGAGGCAGTTACTGAAACTTCAGTACAGCTTTCTGTAGAACATTATATATAACCACCATGATTTCCCCACAGGAAACTTCCGAGCTTCATACACAAACTACAAGACATGCAAATAATCGTTGACTTTGTTTGACAGCTGCAACGTATTTGCGTGCCTGCTTTGACACGTCGAGCTGTTAACAGCTTTGAGGTAACAACCGTGAGTGTGATTTTATCACATCAGATGAACATAGCATAAGAGGCAGGCCATACAAAACTACTAATGATATCGAAAGCAGCTGAAGTTACATACTTCCTGTTCTGCCATAAATTACTTTATTTACAAGGATTAATGTGTTTTACACTTATAGCTGGCGAGTCAGATGTATCACTTATATACATTGTCAGAAGTGAGAGGGTTTTGGTTGCGTGAAAGTTCTTATAGCCCTTTGATGCGGCAGAGTAAAAATAAAAAGATGAGAGCGAGAGAAAATGTAAAACATAAAGAAAAAAAGGATAGAGATGCTAAGATGGATTGTATATAAACGGCTGGTCTTTGGTCTCCTCTGGCGTTTTCTTTTAAAGAAAAAAAAAGCATGAAACTGCAAAGCTTCGCTGCGACACTTCTGAAACCTTCACCTGCATTGTCAGTGCTGCCAGAGAAAGGGCTCCTTGATAGAATGACTAAAAACAACAACAAAAACAGAAAAGCAAGAGTATAAAATTGAATCTTTCAAATCTCGGAATGGGTGGAACGTATATTTACAAGAAGAAAGTTCTGAAATAAAGGAATGATGCAATAGAAGAAAAAGATTGATACATTCCAGATCTTGATATCATTCAGAATCTCTTTGTATCTTTTCCTCCCTGGTTTCACCTCCTCAATCCTGGGAATGGCCGTTACATTCCTCTCCGATTTTCAATGCCACTTTAGCAAAATTGACTCCTTTGGCCAAGGAAAAACACAAAATGTTTAAATAACAGTGTTACTAAAAATCATGTATTTGTGTCTCTGTAGAAAGAAAATGAACTTGCACTTTAATCTGGCAGATTTCAAATGCATTCTTTCCATTTCCAAAAATATTGAAGTTTTTAAGAAAGCTATGCTCCATCTGTGAAGTAAATGGCATTTAATGCCTTGTTTCAATCAAATGATACATCGTCTGGTCCATAACTCAATGTTATTGTGAGAAATCAAAAATAAAACTGAGATCTCTGAATTTCACGTTCATAAGAGCATTCTGGTATATGCATCTCATGATGCACCAAGAAACATCAGAAATAAATAAATAACCATCCATAATGATCATTTAAAAGGCAAAGGAAAATAAAAAAAGACCAAATATTCTATGAAATGCCCCCATCAAGCCCAATATTGAGCAGCTCTGTCAACCAATCGTGAAAGCAAACTCCTCGAGTCATCACTGGAGCAGAAGCCCCGCCCAACTCACAGCAGAACTTGATACGGAGTGTCCCATCTCTCATTGGCTGGAGAGAGAGCCAATCACCATGGAAGGAGATAAGGGAATTAAATCGCAAGTTATGGTTTCTGTGGTCCAGGGGAGAGAACGACAGGTGTGGATAGGCCGTCCACGCTCAGTGCTGGGATCTGGATCTGATTGCTTCCATTGGTGGGGAACTGGAAGAATAACAGGATGATATTAATTAGAATTTAAGTTTGACTGTAAAAAGGTGTTTTTTTTTTAAATGTATTGTATTCATGACATGCTATCCATCTCCACAGAACAGTGATATTTTAGTATTATTGCTATACTGTGATAGTTTTTTAATATTTTGAATGAAATTTTATGTCCAAGTTTTTGCAATTTTGTTGTTTGTCATTTTTTATTAGCGTTTTTCTTAATTATATAGTTTTTAAGATTTAGTTTTTAATTTATTTAGGTTTTATATATATATATATATATATATATATATATATATATATATATATATATATATATATATATATATATATATATATATATATATATATATATATATTTATACTTTATATGAACGCACGTGCTGGATATTTAATACTAATAACAAGAGCGCATCTACTGACAAGATGCGTGTGAAAATCACATTACATTTTTTGCACAGCACTACTTGAATGTATCTGTTAGTGTCTCTCTGGACATCCGAGACTCAGAACGAATGTGTCTGTTGCTGCCTTCCCTGTAATGGGTCTCAGGCTCAGAAAAGGGTTGTGTCTGTTAGTGTCTCTCCCCTTACTGGACTGAGACTCGGAACTTTGTTGATTTGCAGACAGGAAATTCAGAACGTTGGTGATCTGCTATTGTCTATCTGGACAGAAATTCAGAACAAGGAGTGCCTTTTGGAAGGGTTCCCTATCTGATGAAGAAGAGACTGCAATTTGTTTTTTCTCCATTTCTGTGCTGTGGATGGCGGTTTCCACCACAACAAAAGACCATGGAGTGGCCCACCCTATTTTCCTTCTGTGGAACTTATTTGCATAGTCCAAACACAAAGTTAGAAAACTGTCACTCAAGTTTTACCAGTACATTTTTCACTTTCCAAACCACATCCAGAATACCTTAGGCAATGTTATGAACTCATTTTAATGAACGCAAGTCCAAACATGATTTGAAAAAGACTGATCTGTCATGTATGCATTAATTTACCCATTAACTCTGAGTTTGTATAAGATGTTGCACAACACATCGCGGTCACTGAGAACACTTATTTCTCTGAATAAGTATAAGTTTGGGGTGTTGTAGTTTGCAGCAGTTTAAGGTTTGAAAATATAGTTATGAATAAATGAAATGGAAATCTCAGCAAAAGTATCATTCACAAATGAATATTTTTGGTTGCAATTGCGACTGTTCTGGGCATAGTTTGGAGCCCTCTAAATTACATTTTGTTTTAGTTAGTGATCATTATCCTGTTACAAGCAATCATTTTGAGCCCTTTTTGAGTATAAATGAATGCGCAAATTTGCAGTAATTCATTTGCAATAGAACATTAAAGCTGTGTGAGGAACTGTTTTATTATGGATGGATGCGCTTTATTGGACTTCTTTTGAACTGTTGAACAGAAACACCTTCCCACTGCTATTATAAAGTTTGGAAGAGCCAGGACAATGTTTTATATAACTCTGATTGGATTCATCTGAAAGAATAAAGTCATATACACCAAGGATTCCTTGAGGGTGAGTAAATCGTGGACTAATTTTCAATTTTGGGTGAACTTTCCCTTTTTAGAGACCATTTTGCTATAATAAAAAAAAAGAAATAAAAACTAGTCCAAAAATAAAAACTAGTCCAAGAAGAACATCCAAAACATACACTTATTTAGGGTTAGATTTAATGCACCTGTTCCTGTAAAGATAGCAACTTATAAACATTCCAAACCCTGCACTGCTGCTATTGGCCAGCAGAGGATGCTCACATGCTTTTCTGAGGAACAGTCCAACAAAACAAAAACATTCTCAAAATTAAGCAGGAAAGATTTGATGTCCACTTAACAAATAAGCAAAAGAAAACACTGTACATTGTGAAATCACTGCAATGCAAAGCATGGAAATAAAAAATAAATAAAATAAAATGTGAACCAAGCATTAATTTTTTTATATAATGTGAGCAAAAGCTATATGATTAAAGACAGTTCAGTAATATGTAATAATTAAATTATTATTATTATTCACCTATAAATACTTACTCGATAATAATCATAAATTCATTATCTTAATTGTAGAGTACGGTTTTGTAGCAACAGAGTTAATCTGAAAGCACAATAATAGAATTCAAATGATATGTGTTCACAAGTGTAATAATAGCTGGCTAACTTATTTTAAAATGTGGCTCATCCATTCATAATTTGCCGAACCATTTTATCATCCAAAAAATACTCTATGTAATACACCAATTTCCTTTTCATGTCATGAAACAAAATAATATTTCAGAATTTCAAAATTGTTAAAAGACTACCTGGTTAAATGCTGTAGCTCATTTAGTAAACTAGCTTTCTAATATTCCTGCCACTGTATAAGAATATTGTTGGTTCTGTGAAAAACGCTTATGTTTCCTCTATTTTACGTCTGTTTGAACAAAAGTGTCTGCTAAATGCATGAATGTAGATAAGATATATAGATTACCATGACAATCTGAAAAGTTGGGAAAAGGAGAAATATATGAAATGTATATGTTGTGAAGTATTTGATGGTTATGAATGGAGTGGACAGATAGTAGAATCTCATCCATGCAATGAGCTAAGGGAGTGTGAGGAGACAGATGGTGTGCTGCTGCCATGCTGTGGACAGGAAGTCTCACCTGGAAGGAGAGCTTGGCAGGGCTGCGTGGAGCGATTGGACTGAGCGTGCTCCAGAAGTGAATGGTTGATGGCAGCGGACTCGGTGTCAACAGCACTGGAGTCTGAGAGAGGGAGAGAGAGAGTTGAAGAGTATGTTCGTGTCGGTGTGTGTGTGTGTGTGTGTGTGTATGTATGTATGTATGAACCATTTTACACGGTCATTGTGTTGTCTCTTTTTTCTTGGTTATATGGTAATACAAGCATTTGTATCACTCTGGCTTTGTTAAAGGGGTCCTATTATGATTTTCAACTTTAGTTAGTCTGTAATGTTGCTGTTTGAGCAAAAAAAAAAAGATCTGCAAAGTTACAAAGCTCAAAGTCCATTTCAAAGTGATACTTTTATTTAACACTTTTCAAAAACTACAACAATGACTCGTTTGGACTACAACGCATACAATTTCCTGGGATTTGTGATATCACATATATCGGCGAATGGGAGGAGACCTGGTTGAGTTGCACTAGACAAGGCAATGAGTGTTACCACTATGTCGGAGACACACTAGCTTTCCCAAGGCAGACAACTTAGAGTGGTTATTATCATCTGGTTTTAAACCATGCTCAAATTGATTTAATATTGACGCAATATTTACACTGAAGCTGCCAATTGCAACACACACTGGCCCAGATAACCAATTACAGCACATTAACTGGATTTAAGAAAGTGGGCCTTCATTTGATATAGGAACGATTCTAGCCGTTCTTACCAGACTGGGGAGAGAAGTGTTGTAGTAATGTAAAATAAAACAACCTACAAAACAACTCCCCAAAACAAAATCAAGACTTTGTAAAAGAGCATAATAGGACCCCTTTAAAAATCACATTGAGACTGTATGAATAAGAGCTTGGCACATGGAAAGCATCCATTCATACCACAAAAACACCATTGTTGCCTTAGACAAAAAAAAAAAAAAAAACCTTGATATTTCTGATAATTTAAGAGCTATAGGTCTAGCTCTTAAAAATGCCCAAGCATGACTCCACTGAAAGACTGAAAGATAATGCTGAAGCATTTCAGTCATTTAACAGTCATCTCTCTGTGCCTTCTATGTGGTAAAAGAGTATATTGTGCTGAAATCAGGGCTGTCAACTATTTTCTGAGGTGTTCATGTGGGTTTCATCTTAGTAATGTAATTGCAAGCAGCAATAACAAATAGTGATTCGTTAAATTTGTTAACAGAATTAAATGGATTTAAAAAGCAAAAATTAACATTTGAAAATTTAGCACGTTTTAAACAACCATAATACTGAACTGAATGACTCACCAGGGCGTGGGAGGTGATGACTGTAGGTGTTAAGGTGTTTGTGGCACTGCCAGAAGCCAGCAGGCTGTTCACCGCTGCATTGACCTTATCCAGTGAGAGTCCAGGGGGCAGCAGCGTAGACGAAGATGGCAGTTCCAGCACACGGGGCTTCTTTGATTTAGGAGGCTGTACTTCTTGCGTGCTTACTGGGAGGGAGGCTGATGCAGTATTGGTGTCCTCTAAAAACAGATTTGAATGAGCGGCTGAAATTGACGAGCACTGTGGGTTTTGTTGACCTATAACCATGTCAAATAACTGTAAAGGATTGCTTGGAGAGGCTTATTGCTTTTATAAAAAGGAATGATCAGCAATATGATAAAAGACATCATAATTTGATAATTAATTTATTATTATCACAATAAATAAATAATTATTCCGCCAAGTAATATACACTACTGTTCAAAAGTTTGGGGGTAGTTCATTTTTATTTTTATTTTTTTATTTTAGGTAAATTAATACTTTTATTCAGCAACTGATTTGATCAAATGTGACAGTAAAGACATCTCTAATGTTACAAATTATTTATATTTCAAATAAATGCTGTTCTTTTGAACTTTTGAATCCTGAATAAATTATATATACACATTTCCACAAAAAGGTTCAACTGTTTAACTGTTCTCAACATTGACAATAATAAAATGTTTCTTGATCATCAAATCAGCATAATTAGAATGTTTTTCTGAAGAATAAATATGTACTGCTAAAATATATTCATATAGTAATCAGCTATTTTAATAGTAGTCTATTTGTAGTCATATTTAACAATGTTTCTTGTTTTACTGTATTTTTGATTAAATGAATCGAGTCTTGATGAGCATTTTGTTCAAATAGATTTTTAAATTCTTACTGATCCCATACTTTTGAAAAGTATTGTAGTTAATTACCTTAACAGTAGGCTGTTTTTGGTTGCCAAGAAACTTGAGATATTCAAATGGACCTTAATTGATGTCCCTTTTATAAATTGGACAAAAAATGCTAAGGAATGAGTTAAAGAACAATCAGCTGTTATGAACCTCACCAGCTCTTTAAAGCATCAACAACCTGAACTTTCAACTAACCGGGTAGCTCAGGCTTCTCTTTCACTTCCCCTTCTCCAACCGGCTGGGCCTCTGGCTCCACACAGGGTGACGGAGCATCCTCAGGGATAGGGGCATCTGTAACTCCAAGGACAGGCACTGTGGACACTGGCTGAGTACGGCAGTAAATAAAATAAATAAAAAGCTAAATTACCTTTGCATTTAAGTACAGCCAAACATGGTCAAACATTAGGATGTTTTACACTGAATGATTTATAATTGACACGTCTGTTCACCTCAAGATCTGTTTTGTCATCCAATTGGACAATCTCCAGCAAGTCGTCTTCAGACGGGAGACTGGACTCTTTGGACAGCCCGACTGGCGAAGGCTTTAAGACCACAAACACAGACTGAGAGGGGTTGACTACACATTCTCCATGAGCTAGAGGAATGAGCGAGGTCAGAGAGCTGGGATCAGACAGGTAGATCTGGGGTGGGTCACCCAAATTCTGGCTCTTCTGTGCTTGACTATTCTGTGGGATGGATTTAAAACAAAAATGTTATGCACAAAAGTCTTAATAATAACAGTATTTAACAGGGTGTTGGATATTTGGATTGCAAGCTAATTAGCAGATCTTTAAGGTATTTTACAAGATTCTGGGTCAATAAGCTTTTATAAATCTGCCAAACACTTTCATGTAGACTAGAAGGCTACAATAAGCGCTTCAATGAGCAAATACTAATTTGTAACTCATTTATTTCCATATTGTGACAAGAAAAATGTTGCGCTTGATTTTATTCAGGGCTTGCTTGGCTGTGATGCCATTTCTGACACTGAGATTCATAGCAAAACTTGAATGACTGCCTTCCAGTTTTAATTTCCATAATTTAAATATATATATATATATATATTAAGAATATTATTAATTGATGACCTTTTTCTTTGACTAAGATGAGACATCATTAAACACTATGACTATCAATATGCAACATCGCTGAAAAAAAAAAAGAGACTAAAAAGAAGTTACCAAAATCTAGCACACACAAGGCATCACTGTCGGCTGTAGTACATCCAAACATGGATTTCGACTATATTGCATGCGATCGTGGTTGCTGAACAAATGCCCTTTTCTGGTCTCTGTGCCACAAATCTTTTTTGTAATTGCTTTAATAGAAAAACATAAATATTATTTGGAATTATCAGAGTTAATAATAGAATTTTCATTGTTTTAGTTTTTGAGTTTGACTAGTTTTCATTATGCATAGAAAAAAAATGATAATTGAATAAATCTAAATGAGATCAATTAAACCAAGTGTATGATTTGACATTCTCTGACAACAATCATGATCAGTAATCCCGGTTATAATTCTGACCAAAAAACCGTAATTATCAGTTTGCAGCATGACTAAAATATGACTATGTTTTAAAACTAGACTAAAATTTCCAGACTTTTGGTCAACTACAAATTGACTAAACAAAAAACTGTTGACACAATCATTCATTGGTAAAAACATTTAAAGACTGAGTCTGGATGTGTGTTAAACAGCAAATCCATACCGTGGTTGCAGTTACAGAGCCAGAGGGTGTCTGTGGGCTGAGGGCGGGAGTAGCACATGGGGACGGGTGGGTAACTATCACCTGCAGACTGCAGCTCTCCACAGCCGACTGGGGCTGAACAGTTTCCTGCTGTCCTTCTGTCTGACACATTCGCATCTGCAGCATACACACACAATCACTGTGAATCAAACACTAGACACACAAGGTTTGCCTCACAAGGTTTTGGAGGTTTAAACATTGATAACTGATGGATTATGTCATCTGAGAGGGCTATTACAGAATTAAAAGCATCAGCTCTAAAAAACAATTCCACAAAGAAGCTGACCTCATGGACTATGTGGTCCAGAGGGGCAGGTTTGGAGCTGCAGTCAATCAGGATGTCCTCTGTTTTGATGAATTTGGATGTGGTTTTGCAGGGTGTCTGCAGGGACTGGATAGTGAAAGTGGAGTAGAGACCAGACTTCATGTAGTCGTTGCGGGAGCTACGTTGCACTGAATTAGGAGAGGAGAGCTGAACCTGCAGGCTCTTGGAGAGATTCGGATTGGTGGTGTTAGCACCTGTGTTAGATTTGGACAGCTCCAAATTCTCCCCTGTAGTGGCCCTCTGGGAATCCTCAGGCCCTTTCAGCCCATCAGCAGAGTTAAGATGCGGAAAGGTCACAAACTTGTAGACAAACTTCTGGCCGTTAACTTTCTTGATAATATTCTGTGGAAGTTATGAAAGCTTGAAGAAAAGTGGCTAAACAATAACATGCACTTGAAATTAAACATTAATTCAAGTTCCAATCTTACGCGTTTTTCTAAGTTTTTCATAGTAGTTAGACAGTAAAAAATTATTCATATTTATGTGTAAATATTAGTGATGGACCAAAATATTTTCCAGGGTCATCAATTGGTTAAAATTTTTTGAGTAAATAATGTTTAATTTAACTTCATTTATTTTATCTAATTTAATATCAATAAATTTTATTAATGTATGTCAAATATATAGACTACTGCTCAAAACTTTGTGGTTGGTAAGATTTCTTCATGTTTTTTTTAAAGAAGTCTCTTAACCTCATAAGTCTGCATATATTTGATTAAAACATAGTAAAAACAGCGATATTGTGAAATATTGTTACAATTTAAAATAACTGTTTTCTATTTGAATATATTTTTAAATGCAATTTTCAGCATCATTACTCCAGTCTTCTTCACAGTTTCACATGAGCCTTTCAAAAATCATTCCAATATGATGCTTTGCTGCTCAAGACACAATTCTTATTATTTTCAATGTTTAAAAAAGCTGTGCTACTAAACATTTTTGTGGAAAACCATGATACATCTTTTTGGGATTATTTGGTGAATAGAAAGTTCAAAAGAACAGCATTTATCTAAAATAAAAATCTTTTGTAACATTGTAAATGCCAGTACGATCACTTTTGATCACTTTATTGCATTCTTGCAGAAATAACTGTAAGCTCTTTAGAAGAAAATCCAAACCCCAAATTTTTAAACCGTAATGTATATAGAAAATAAACTGATTGAGTCCATGATTCACATACATAGTTACTCCTGTACATACCTTGTCATAGTAGTAACGAAGTGCCCTGCTCAGTTTATCATAGTTCATGTTGGTTTTGTTCTTGCGCAGCCCCCAGAGTCTGGCCACCTCCTCGGCATCCAGCAGTTTGAACTCACCATGCCCAGATGTCCAGGAGATCAAATGCTTCTGACTCTTATCATCCAGCAGGTTTAGCAGGAACTGCCACAATGTAATGGACGGATCCATTGCTACAGGGGACAAAAAACAGACTTTGATAAATAGGCAGTATATATATATGTATATATGTATATATATATATATGTATATATATATATATATATATATATATATATATATATAACAAATGCAAAATATATTGGTTTCAGTACAAAAAGATTAATCTCTCACACAAAAAATATAAAAATTTATATTAAATGTCAAAAGCATTTAAATCAAGATATACATCATTAAATGCAAAATGTCTGGCTGTGCTTAATGGGTGCATTTGTGTACCCTTTAAGCACACCCTTGTTCCCATTAAGCTCACATCATGTACAACCCTCTACACTGCGAGTAAATTACTGGCATATGCAACTAAATCTTCACTCTCGGCGACTAAATTATGTCTCACACACACACACAGAGAGAGAGAGAGAGAGAGACAGAGGCGGTGACGCGCTACATGTTAATGATACTCTTTGTTCTATTTTCCTGTCAAAATAAAGGCATTCATTTAGAATTCTTAAGCTTTTAAGAACTGACAGGTTTTCCTGTAGTAGGCGGAACTAATGCACAGACGGCAATCTCATTGGCTGGTGTTAAACTTTTATCGTCCTTGCATTGATTTCTGTAAATCAGTTCGAGCAAACACACACAACTTGACTAATATTCATGAATCCAGCAGCTAATTAATCCTTAGTGCATTTTATATTGTTCTTATTAGTAGAATTATTGTTATTATTATTCAATCAGTATTTTTTTTTTTTATATACAGAAACACTGAATGACCAAAAAAGCACTACCACCAGTCCAGTTAAAATGACTTGTATGCATTAAAACATGGTTATCAAGTTTTAGTTCTAATTACTAAAATTCTATCATTAAATAATACTTGATTATCATATTATAAATGTCAACTTATCTATATCTTAAATCTTAAAGCTGGACTACTCTACAATATTTTTTTTTGCCCAATTCTACACTGATTTACAGCCTGGAGAAGTTGATGCTAGAGGCCAAAGGCCAGAGCCAGTCTGTTGACTTGAGCTGACATAATTAATAGAAAATCACATAGTGTGTGATGGTCACAGACAGGTTTTTTTTTTTTTTTTAGCTTTAGACTTTGATTCTATCCAGTAGGACGAGATCAAACATGTTTGATATTTTCAGCCGATTTTAGAACACATTGTCATTTAATTAAATTTCACTTGTTTTCCAGCATCAAATGCACAAGTTTCTGGAGGAGTTTGTTGTGATCAGAACTACTTGTAGTATTGGTAGTGTATGATCTTCAGTCATTTAGTGTATGATGCCCAGTTTTACTTTCTGACTTGTAAATAGGATTGTGGATCACATCATACACTGGTGTTTTAAAAATCTGTTCAAATTTTAAATGTCATGTATTTTATTCCAACCTTTAGTTACTTTTTTCCTGGACAGATACAGTTTCCTGATGGCTCCTTCATTGAATGGATGACATGCCTATTCCATCTTTGGGCATAAACTATAGTTCCGTCTAGATTTTTGTCATCTTAAATCCTAAATAAAAATTAACTTAAAGTGACTACCTCAGTTTATATTTAAAGTCTGTTTATATAGACATTCAATGTGGAAGAGCTTAATGAGAACACACTGAGCTTTATTGGAACAGCAACAATTTTTATAAATTTTATCATATATAATCTAGATGATGTATTAAGTTCATACATATTTTATTATGTACAACTATTATTAACAATATCTATGAAATCGTATTGATGCCACACTGCAGCTGTATGATTTTCATAGTAGTGCATTCCCCCTTTAAGGCCTGTTCACACCAAGCACGATAACTATAAAGATAACAATAAAGATATAGTTCTAAAAATCTTAATATTAAAGAACTACAAAGTCCACACTACAACTATAACAATAAAGTCAAAGAAAAACAATATTGTTGGAATCATTTTTAGAACCATTTTTTTTCAGCTGATGAATGATAAAAACATTGATAGCCAATCGGAACCCATCCTGCTATAATGAGCTAGAGAATTTAAAGCAGCAGACGCATTGAATGAAACACAAAATCATTCACTGGTGTGGACACTAATATAGTTATCTTTATAGCTATCATTCTAGGTGTGAAAGGGGCTTTAAGCTCACCGTAAAATGGACCCTTTTCACATTTCCGGGTTTCTCAGCAGCGGAAGTTGTCATAGTTGGGTTAACTTGAAGAGCAGTGAATGGAAGAATACCACAAATATATTTTTTGCATTCCCATTTGCTCAAATAGCAAAAGAAAAACTCTACGTTAGTGTTTTCGTGACTTTCAATAAAAGGAAATAAAAAGAGAGAGACTGATATCGGCAATCAGAACAAAGAACAATGTCAAATTTGCCTTCCCTCCCATAGATGCTGCATTAGAAACACCCTAGCATTCCAGTTAATGTTTTTTTTGTAATTTGATGAAAAGGTGATATAATACAAAGAATATTGTTACAAACGTATATAATTTTTAAAAAATGCAAATATGAAAAACTTTCATCAATTTACAATGCTGAGGACCATTAAACACGTCATCACAGTCTTGTGAAAAGGGTACATAATATGAAATCTTTAAAAATTACAGCACTGTAAAACCACCACAGACCAGCAATAAACTGTCAATTTATAATATTTGGATTCAAAAGTAAAAGTCAGTAATGCCTGTAAAGTAATATATTAGCAATAGCATAGCACACAATATTATAGAGCTAGTCAGCTAATTGTGTCCTGTAGCATCTGTGCTGTTATAATATGCAAACGTTTAAAAATGAATCTCTTAACTTTACAGAAAGTAGTAAACCTTACCCAAAATAAAAGCTTAAACAACTAAAAAATGCACATTTAAGGGGCTCCTCTTTTGCTGAAAGTTTTCAGACAGCGTTCAAAATGGCCACGTAACTCATATCTCAGTGTGCAATGATCTGATTGACTTGAAATTACAGGAGGTTTATAGTAAGAAACGCATCAAATGGTTAAGACATCAAGTAGGATAATACATATTTGTTTCTTTTTATAATCTGAGCTCAAAAATCGAATTGTGCTTAATGGGTACATGAGCTTAACAGGTACATTTACCACATCGGTTTTGATAAGGCCTGCTCGTAAAATATTGCACCATAAGGCAATAAGTGCAGTGAAAACAAGAGATATTGGCTTTACTAGTTGTTTCTAAATATATTGCATCAAATTCACCTAGAACTCATTGCCATGAGACGTATGTACTGGTACTGGAGCCATGTTAGAAATCTTTTGGGGAATCCAACATTGACTGAAATCAAATTTACATCCTCAATACAGTAAATTAAATCATTTTGCTTTATGGCTGGATTGAGTAGAAGAGCATAAATGGAGAGCAGTGAAATCAAGGGAAAACTGGCAAGAATTAATGGTGCTACCGTCAGCAAAGGACGTGTATCACAAGTTCAGATAGAACATGTTGAGAATGCAAATTAACTCCATTACCACCCCCACCCCCCTCCATTTACGTAACTCATAAGCAACACCTCAGAAACTATCACCATGGTAAAAGAATTTAAGCAACAGTTTCTAAAGAATAAAAAAGATCCTGCCACACTTTAAGCACACTGAACCAAATAAATTGCAGTGAATTGCTGATGACAATGAAGGAAGCGGTTTGCATTTTAACCCAGCACATAAAATCTCATTAATTAATACCGTCATTAAAACGAGCTGTAAGTGATTGAATGGGTGCATTCATTAGCAGTAAAAGGTCTTTAATATTATTACATTATACATACTTTCTCATCAAACCAACATCTAACATTTATACCTTTCAGTTAGCATCTACAAATAAAGAACAATTCAGGGCATGCAAGTCTTTTGACCAATAACAGTGAAAAGAGAGTAACTCTCAGTTTTAATCATCCACAAAATATTACATTTTAGATTTGTCTGAAAAGATATCTTGTTATTTATAAGCAATCAATATGACTAGATGCATTAAAAATTAGGGATGAATCGACCCGATACTCGGGATCGGTATCGGCTCAGATACTGACATTTTCTACGGATGGGTTATCGGTCAGCCGAGACCGATCCAAATCCGATATTGTGCGTATACTATTGTGTTTTTGTTGAGCCCCACAAAAGGTAAAAAAACATTATAAAGCACCAAAACATTCTGTGCGGATATTTCAAGTGTTCTGAAGCTGTTCCATAGTTCCATGTGAGGTATAGATTAGTATTGAAGTCATTAAATTCAAGTTCACATAAACTCTTCTCTCTGCTGCGGCTGTCTGTCATCCTCCATTCAGCAATCAGACTACGTGTCGCGTTCGGTTACTACAGTCAAAACAGTGAAACTCTCTTTAAGAGCGCACAGTAACTGAGATTTAAAACCATTCAAAGAAAAGTCTCAATAAACTAACGCACAGATTGAATACACTACGTATCAATATCTCTTCCCTTTGCACTAGTGATGTCTGGTTCATGAACGAATCATTCTATTTAACCAGATCTTCTTAGTGAACCGGTTGAACCAGTTCACCAAATCAGACTGAATCATTTGAACTGGTTCGCGTCTCCAGTAATCATTAATCCACAAATTACTTAAGTTATTCACTTTTTTTTTTACATGGCCGACACACTCTCAGAATCTAAATTAACCAATATCCTGGAGTAATTCATTTACTCAAACAGTACACTGACTGAAATGCTGTGAAGAGAAAACTGAAGATGAACACAAACAGAGCAGCTTGTGTGTTGTGCTAACTTCTCTATGCGGACGCGGAGGGCTGCACAGCCTGTGACTCCTTGTTTTTTTAAGCTTATTATAAGCTCTGGTGCCTTTAGTTTTATAATAATTCTCTGCGCAATCAAAGATTATTAATAGTCTTTCTTGTTCTGCCCTATCTATCAAATGTAGCTGCCTTTATTACTGTGCTATACATTTAAAATTAAACGTCTTTTACATTTCTATATAGATGTATATACTTTTCATGAATGCATTTTCAACAATACAAAGAGCAATGTGTACATTCTACCAGATTTCAGACTTATTCGTAAATAAAATATTTCACTAGATTTCATAAAACTATAGTGCACCCTTGATTTTTCTAGAATCTAGAGTATCTTTTGCTGCTGAATTATCCACTAAGCTAGTTTATAATAGTATTTTTGTCATAGATTTTTTCAGTTGCTATTTTTCATAAATATTTAGTTGTTTATATGTAGTCAATTATGTTTAACACACAAAAGAGGGGTGTTTAGGTCAAAACAGAGAAGTATACAAATTCTACATTTATTTAAAAAAAACAACACTGCGCTGTTATTGGATTGGATCGTTATCGGCAGATACTCTGAATTTTCAGTATCAGATCAGTTCTGAAAAAATGGTATCATTGTATCCCTATTACAAAATGCATTAAACCAATTTAGAAATGTGCCTGGTAATAAACATATAATGAAACATACCAAAATTACTTGTGCAACCGCAACTACACTGTAAAAAGAACACATTTTCTATAGATGAACAATAATATCAGGTATACCCGTTATGTCAAGAAGATCAATAACTGTTTTTCTGAATGATATTGATCAACATTAGATATTTTAGATTTCAGATTCCTTTAAAAAGCTGAACTTAAAAAACAGTATTAGATTACAAAAAAAACATTTTAAAGCCTTTATACATGTCCTAACTCGATTATAGCAACTTCTTATGTCCAAAATTCAATGTTCAACTCGATGTTTAATAGTTATCTATATTTTATACTGCAAATTACAATGTTGTGATGTTTAAATTCACAAACATCATAACATTGAGTGGTTTTAGTTTTGAAGTACAGAGTTTTATTTAAACAGTGGATTAGAAAATACAATAGATTTTCCATAACAGACAGAACTTTATTATAGGTCTTTCCCTTAATAAACAACCATTGAGAAACAAAGTCAGCTGTTTGGAAGAGTAAGTAACATCTCCTCTGTAATGCAGCAGTATATAATAAATAATGTTTTATTATTATTATTATTATTATTAAGTGTTTCAAAGGCAGCCATACAGCAAAATCTACTGAACTGTTCAGGCCAATAAAACAAACAGCCTCTGATTTCCCCAACAGCACAATAACACATCAAAGCTTTCAGAAATAACATTCTTCTGTAGGGCTGTGCAAAAAATCGAATGCGATTTTCATCCAACTTTACTCAGTAAAGACGCTCCTGTAATTAGCAGTATATATCCAGCACATGTGTTCAAATCAGGGTTGCCAGGTTTTCACAACAAATCCTGCCCAGTTGCTTCTCAAAACTAGTCCAAAATTAGCCCAATCGCGCTTCCAGAAGGTTCCCCGATAAAAAAAAAAAAATTCTTCCCGGGGTTAAAATATACTTTTTTAAGCATGGTAGCATTGGTAAAATTCGCATTTTAGGGCCTAAATATCACGTTATTTGTATTGGGGGCGCTTTGACCCGCGGACATGAAAACAACCACAGACTTGGCAACACCGTTTGGCATTTACTACACCGAGCCGTAATTCACTGACAATCTACACAAAATCGATGTTAAAATCGCAGGCGATTCTTTGTCGATTTTGAAAACGATTTTGTGTTAGTTGTCGGTAGACTACGGCTCTGTGTAGTAACTGCCGCGTCACCTGAACCAGTGTTGCCAAGTCTGTGGTTGTTTTTCATGTCCGCGGTTTGAAGCAACCCCAATACCAACAACGTGATATTTAGCGCCTAAAATGCGAATTTTACCAAGGCAACCCTGCTAAAAAACTTATATTTTAACCCCGTGAAGCAATTTTTAAAGGGGAACCTCTCGGAAGCGCGATTGGGCTAGTTTTGGACCAGTTTTAAGAAGCAACTGGGCAGGATTTGTTGTGAAAACCTGGCAACCCTTATCTGAACACACGTGCTGGGGATATACTTCTAATTACAGGAGCTTCTTTACTGATGAGATGTGCATGAAAATCGCATTCGATTTTTTTGCACAGCCCTATTCTTCTGTGATATTTTTGTGGTAATTTTTCCAACAACAACAAAAAAGTCATCAGAATATACGGATTAAAATAACCAAAGGGTTATAGTATTAAGATAAAAATTATTCCCTATAATTTTCCTTGCAGTGTTATATTCTAGCTGAAGAGCTCCAGTATGATTAATCAACGGACTAACACTGCACAGCTTGCCTTGGTCTAATGCCTCATAAATCAGCCTGTACATCTGAGAAAAGCAAACATAGACCGGCACTGAACAACACATATCTGTTTTCCCCATTCAGACCTTATTGCCTTAAGACTGTTCGGGGACCTCAATGCTCAGTCAATTATCTTGAGTTCTCAGACTGCATGATGACTTATAGCCAATGAATGAATTGCCATCCCGAAGGAAGAGAGAGTCAGACAGGACTGTTATGTGAGAAGAATGAATCCAGTGCTAAATTACAAAACAAATCCCTAATAAACACATACAGTTGTATTAAGCGGAGCTCAGGACAGTTCCCGATGGGTCATCAAGGTGTCCACCCAGTTTTTCTGGGTTTACATGAGGTCTGCTGGTTAATATCATTTGTCATTGGTTTCTTATCCACAAACAATGTAAAGAAATGCTGACATATGCATTGCACAATCATGTTCAATTCAAAACAACTCCTTGTGCATTTGAATAAAACATTTGTTTGATAATAATTATAAAGGGGTTGTACATTATACAAAAAAGAGAATTATAGTAATAACTAAATTATAATTGAATAATTTATTATGTTTAATTTATAAACCGCCTTTTTAAATACAAGAACAAACATCCACCCCGCAAACTAGCTTGTTTGACAGCCCTGACACTCAAAATCTAAATATTTAGTGCACAATAAAACAATCAAATGCTGTTCTGTTAAAATTATTTTCGTTGAATTGTTGATTAGTTCAGAAATAACCAAGAGGCAAACAAGTCTGCCAAACATTCTATTTGTTTCAGTAACAGCAGTATGTGGACACACTGCCAGACATTTGGCTTGCAAAACATTTACTCAAACACAGCTGAAGTGCAGAAGGCTTCATACAGGTTGTGTTAAGTGGAATAAAACTTACCGCTGATCAGCGGGTTCGACTCCATCTCTGCCAAATAAATGCGTTTATGGGCCGTTTTATTCTTTGGAGATTAATTCACGTCCATAACTGTGCTTGCAGGGTGTCAAAAGTCGGTGGTTTAATTGCGTTGGGTTGTTATGTAACACATGCACCTCTCCCTCCATGTTAGTTGACATTAGCAGCTAAGTCGCTAGCTCGCGTTAGCTGCGCTTGTCAGACGGACTGAAGACTTCTTCAAACGACAAAATACTCCAGTAAAACGACCAGGGTCGTGATTAAAAGGTGGAATGGCACGTCCTGTCTTTAAAATAATAAGGTAACAGTAAGGTGGGATTAATTCCAGTGTGGTGGACGGTGAGGGAGGGCAAATAAACCGAGAACCCTGATCAAGTAGCCGTTGGTCCGCGAAGCGCGCGAGCTTCCCTCCTACAGCGGTGTCCAAGCAACGGACTAAAAGTCCGCGGTTGCACTGTTAGTTTAAAGAGCTCAAACAGCTGGGAGGGAAAAGACAGAGCGCTCCCCTCTTATTTTTTTATTTACAACAACAGCCTTCTTGGCTTTCCCTCTGTTTGCTTCCTGTTTCCACGAACGCCTCGACTACTTGTTTCTTTGTTTTGTTTTTTTTCACCTCTTTGGTCCGCGAGTCCCCTGTGCGGGCCGTGACGTCACCGCACAAGCATCACGTGGGTTGGGCTGTAGCGCTAAATTAATGAACTTGGACAAACTTTTGTTACGTTGCTGCAATGCGCTGAAATGTTGCTTGCACTCATCAAACACAATGCATGGGGTGAAACTATGGAAAACTATGTAATAAATAATTAGATAAATCTCCAAATAATCAAAATAAATAAAAATTATTAAAAACGAAATACTGTCCAATAGTAAGCATAAAAATATAATAATGCAATATATATTTTTTAAATATTTAAAGTACAAATTGGGTCTTTCTACAGAAAACCATAGCTGTATTAAAATTTTAGAATTGGGGTGCCTCACATGAAGATGTTCATATTTGGGGGTCTGTGACATCATAAAATATTAATTATTACAGTGTATAATCAAAATAATGTTAGCCATTCATATTGCATAGAATAATACAGGAAGGATAAACGATCCATTAATTGATGCATTGGAAAGTTCCATCTAAATCCTGAATTATACTGTATATCATTTTAAAACATAAAAGCTGTAATTCCATAGCCAGTGCTGACAATGTCATATTATAATGATTGTATAGTGTGTCATTGTGCCCAAATGTGGCAGTGAGTCTTTGTACAAAGAAAAATAATCTATTTCAGGAAGCAAGTCTTACAGAGATGCCACAATTCAACATCCAGTTTCCATGGCAACTGTTACTAGTGTGACAGAGTAGCCATCACACAGATGCGGCAGAAACATAAAATTAACCACTGTGTTCGTCAATCAGAACAGCTAAAACAGAAGTACAATTAATGATCGATTAACCACCACGTAATTCATTGAAGGTGCAATCTTGAATCCCAAAGGAAGCACACATATATTTTGAAAGCATTATATCGAACACCATACTCGTAGAAAGGATGAAGAACTGATTATGCGAACAGGGTAATCTACACATAGTTTTTGTTCTTATTATTTGTAGATTCAACAAACAAATTAATTCTACTTATTTTAAATTACCTCCATTTTCTCATTTACATTTATTCAACAGATTTATATTTTCATTTTAGATATACATCAAGACTGGCTTCATAGTGTAATTTTGTGGCTTGCTGAAATCACCCAAATGAATGGTAGAATTCTTATTTCTGTAAGAAGTCCTGTTTTAAGGAAATAAAAATGTATGAGCCAGTTTACATCACACATGACTTTCTTAATTTACAATTATACAATCTCATGAATAAGTTGCTTGTCTAAACGAGAAGCTTCTTACATATTCATTTTCATATAGACGGTCTAATGTTAAATGAAGGTTTTAAAAGACGATGTGTTCATGTATTGTGCGTACAGTGATGTAGTTATTTAAAATGATCACAATGCCACTGATGGTAGGTACTGAAAATCTTACAATTTATTCAGCAAAACTTTTCAAAAACAACAGTATAACCTGTTAAAAGGCAATGTTTCTCTAAAACTGATAAAGTTCACATTGTTTGAAACAAACATTAATCATATGTGCAAATTTAATACACTGTGCTGTGACTGGTGTACTGTACTAAAACACCTCTCTCCTGGCCTCTGGAAGATCTTTCAGACCTTGTAATTCCCTTAATCCCTACAAAAAAATTTTTTTTTAAGCATCACAATAAATAGTAAAAAAATAATAATAATGACAAGCAAGTAAACCATAATGATTTGTACCTCCAGAACCATGCGGATGTTGGCCTTTATCTTTGCTGCATCTTTGGTAAGGATCTCAGTATACCTGAAATATTCAAATAATGAAGAACATCTGAACATCTCAACTTAACAATTAAAAAATGCAAACATGCACATTTCAAAACAATCAAAAACCAAAAGATAAAAACAAATGATCTATTACTCCGTTAGCTGATTCGTCTTCTTCTCTATGAACTTCAAAGCCTCTGCGTGTGTGAATTCGACAAAGAATCCAAATCCAACTGCCACATATATTTTGGATGCATCAGGTCTAAAAAGTAATAAATCCTTCATGAGTTTGGCTTTTAAAATGTTAGACAGAGGCATTGATGTACAGTTCACAGACTTGCAATACTTACACGTGGGCTTGCACAAAGAAATTGCAGCCAAGGTCAACATCTGTTTTGAGTTCTTTGCTGCCAGTTTCCTAAAGATAAATAAAATATAGCAAAAGCAACAAATTACACACAACGAGAGCAAGAAAACGATAGAGACGGAGTAACAAATGAAAATAGAGACAGGCAAGGTTACATAGAAAAGAAAAAAAACACTTAGAAACACATAAGGACATTGAAAAAGAATAAAATATGGTTTAGTAGATAAAATACCTGAATGCTTTTAATTGTATTCTTCAGCTGAAGGTATTGTGCTATTTTCTCATACACAGCATCTCTTTGCTCCAATACTTTCCTGTCAAAGCACAGAGTTAAAATTGTGGCAAATAATTTTTTTCTTTTTAATTATTTTTTATATATTTATGCACATACACATATACATATAGTGGGAAACATTTATTTGACCCCTGCTGTTTTTGTAAGTTTTCCCACTTACAAAAAAATGAAGGGTCTGTAATTTTTATGTTAGGTTTATTTTAACGTACAGAGACAGAATACCAACCAAAAAATCCAGAAAAAAACAAATTTTATAAAGGTTAGAAATGTATTTTTATTTCGGTGAGTGAAATAAGTATTTGATCCCCAAGCAAAACCTGACTTAGCACTTGGTGCAGAAACCCTTGTTGGAGGTTAACATACATATACGTTATTATGTAAAATTGGTATTTACGTGGAACTCAATGGAACTTCAAATAATACCATTATAGGTATTACTAAAGTACATATTTAAAGAAATCACGGCATAACCATGGTACAAACATGTAAACATGGTAAAAGCAAAGCTAAAAATCAAACGATGATACTTACTCTAAGTCTCGTTTCAGTACTTCATTGATAAATGTATCATACTGCAATACTTTTTCATTGATACCGGGGGCCCCAGGAGTCATGATATGAAAAAAGACGGTTGCAGATCGACTATGATAAGGCGATATTTATTTTAATCGTAGTCAATGTTTCTAATATTAACGTGCATCAGAGATCGACAGTCCCTTCGCTGGGGTGGTGCTGCACTAAAACGCTAGCAGGCTAGCAGCTGACAAAACGAATTTGTTTTAATAGAAAAGGCTCGACTGTGTGAAGCTAAACCTTCCTTCAGCATGTCACGTGGCTCCCTGATTCGAAACCGGAAATGACGTAAGCTAACTTTTATTTTATTTTATTTTATTTTATTTTTATTTATATATGTTTTTCATAGATTAGCCATTCTTTTACCTATCAGTTAGTGATAGAAAATAATAAAACATAAGTGAATATGTAAATATGTCATAGTTCAAAGTGAGGGGACGTGCGACTCATTCTTGCGAATCGGTTCTTTGAAACAGTTCGTCTCAAGGAATGCGTTAAAAAGCGTTTTTTTTACTTTTTGACTTGATTATGTTTACAAATTTTGTACGTAAAATTTGAAATAATTAAAATAAAAAAAGTTATCTTAAAAAAATAATAATGTCCACCACAAACGTGTTAAATTCAGCAGAGACACGGTTCTCTGGATTTTAAATAAACTTTAAAGACTTTAAACTTTAAATCAACTTTAAACTTTAAATAAACTAAAAAGGGTTTTGAGTTACTCCTTTTAGTTTGATGTATATAACATTTTCCTAATAACAATAATAAATTTTTCTTTTAGAAAAGTCATATTCATTTGAATTGTGCACTGATTCAGTAGATGAATCATTCAGACTAGTTTGTGAATCCCTTAACATACATTAAAAGATCCGACTCAATACAACGACTCGTTCACGAATCGGACCTTTCTACTAGTTCAAAGGTCAAAAAGCAGCTGCGTATATGGCGCATGTTCACGCAGCAATGTGCCATTACTGTAGTATAAAAGTTCAGTAGTTTTACCATAGTTGGACTTTTCACTTTGTCGTAATTTGAGCATTATTTTAAACTAGTGTCAGTGTTTTGAGTACAGATAGTTGTAAGGAAATGGCAGGTCCAGAGTTGCTGCTCGACTCCAGTATCCGCCTGTGGGTTGTTTTGCCCATAGTCTTCATCACATTCTTCGTCGGAGTTTTGCGTCATTACGTCACTCAGCTGATTCATAACGACAAGAAAGTTGATCTGCAGCAGGTGTCTGACAGGTGAGATGACGAATTCATACAGGTGTTTAGTCATAAACATGTTATCAAACTCACAATATGTAAAATACTGTAATTCTATAAAAAAGATGAATAAGATTGAAAAACATTATTACAAATATTGACACAATTCCATTATATTCAATAATTATTTTTAATTAAAATAATAACTTAAAAATATGTCAGTATATATCTTTAAATACATAGTTGTCTTGGCAAAATATTGATTCATTCATTTCCATTTATTAAATTGTTTAATTTAATCCAACACAAAATTGATACAAAAAAATGTAGAATTGATTAAAAAATAAGTTTTGATTGCTGAGTGAATTAAATTGGCAGTATTGAACATTATTGTTTAGAAATATTCTATGTGGATATGTATTCTGCATATCAGAGTGTAAACCTATAAATAATTTAGTAAAATCATCTGAATGGAAAAGGAGACATTTCCTGAATTTTGTCCAAACCTGATCATTAGATCTTTTAAATTTGTCCCAATTACAATACATGGAAATATATCTTATTTCCTGCAAAATTATTAAATCATAGGCAAGTTCTTCTTAAGAATTTAATTACTTCAGAAAACATTTTTTACATAATTATTTTAAATGTCTTTTGTGAATGCATATATATGTATCCATTTTAATTATTTTTAAATCACAGCCAAGTGTTGCTGCGCAGCCGCATCCTGAGAGAAAATGGAAAATATCTTCCCAAACAGGTATTAATTACTTTATGAATTACAGTGCCCAGGGTATTTGAGTGGAATAAACTTATAAAACTCCATTTACATGTTTGTGTCACTGATCAATCACACCATCTCATCTCAGTCATTTGCCATGCGAAAACACTATTTCAACAACCCTGAGACTGGATTCTTCAAGACGGTCAAAAGAAAGGTGATCCCCAAAAACCCCATGACTGGTAAGAGCTACTTTAACATCCTAAGCATAGAAGAAATGATCTACTATGCTCCATTATAACATCTGCAATATCTGTGCTTGAAAACCTGTCCCAGATCCCAGCATGATGATGGACATGATGAAGGGGAATCTAACCAATGTGTTGCCAATGATTGTGATTGGAGGATGGATCAACTGGGCCTTTTCTGGTTTTCTCACAAGTAAGAGCGTTTGTTAATTGTCAGAATTAAAGGAATAATTCACCTAAAAATTACAATTAGCTGAAAATGTATTCACCATCAGGCTTTCCAAGATGTAGATGACTTTGTTTCTTCATCAGAACGGATTTGGAGAAATGTAGCATTCCAACACTTGCTCACTACTGGATCCTCTGCAGTGAATGGGTGCCGTCAGAATGAGAGTCAAAACGGTTGATGAGAACATCACAATAATCCTCACCACTCCATCAATTATTGTCTTGTGAAGTGAAAAGCATTGTGTTTGTAGGAAACAAATCCAACATTTAGGTGTTTTATCTTCAAATCATTGCTTGCAATCCATAATTTATAATAACGCTTCCTCCAGTGAAGAAAATCCAAGCTCATTCAAGCTGATATTCTGGATAGAGGACCTGTATTTTAACTGGAAGCAATAGTTTAAAGTTAAAACGTCTTAATGATGTATTTGTTTCTTACAAACACGCAGCTTTTTGCTTCACAAGACATTAATCGATGGACTGGAGTAGTGTGGATTACTGTGGTATTTTTATCTGCTCTCATTCTGACGGCACCCATTCACTGCAGAGGATCCACTGCTGAGCAAGTGATGTAATGCTACATTTCTCCAAATCTGATCTGATGAAGAAACAAACCCATATACCAATGTTGTTTTGCCTGAGAGTGTCTAAATTTTCAGCAAATTTTTATTATTTAGTAGTGAGCAACTCCCTTGAAATGCTAAACTATAAAAAGGATCTAGTGAGCATGTGTGAATGTAGTCTTCTTATTTCTAAAACAATCATTTGTAAGTGCGACTGAATTCAGGGATGTAAGATGCATCTAAAATGTGTGAAGGGAGACATTCTAATCCTAAACAGCCGGCTTCTGAATTTTAATTGGGTGATGTAACATTTGGCCAGTACTTTCATAACTCATTTTCTGAAAGGCAGAGGTTGGTAAGTGGGCTCTAACCATAGTCAGATTACCGCATATGCGTTTGTTCAGTCCAGTGCTAGCATCAAGCTTCTGTTCTCTCTTAAAGCAGCTACAGTTTGCTTTTTCTCATCGTTACCAAAAAGCAGACAAGATTGACTAGTAAATGCCTAAAAGTTGTAATGGCTTCTATTTATCTGATTAAATCTCAAGTGAATGTTATTTGAAACGAAGTGCGCTTGTAAGAGTTTAAATGAATTGTTATAAAAGTCTTATAAAAGCTTGTTTCCCCTTCAGCTAAAGTTCCGTTTCCTCTGACTCTGAGATTTAAGCCCATGCTACAGAGAGGAATTGAGCTGCTCTCTCTGGACGCTTCCTGGTACAGTATTGACATTGATGTTTTTTCATTTATTACCGAACTTGAAAACTGTGAATAAAATCTGAATGTATTGCTCTTATAGGGTCAGTTCAGCATCATGGTATTTTCTTAATGTGTTTGGGCTCAGAAGCATGTACACACTCATCCTTGGACAAGACAATGGTTGGTTGTTTTTGTTTCTGATATTTAGACTCTTTTATGACCTCAACCTTATTGTGTTTGTGTTATATTCAATTTTTATATTATATTACTATACAGTATATTATTTTAATATAACGCAATATTTAATATCATAAAATGAATATATATATATATATATATATATATATATATATATATATGTGTAATTCTGTAACCCTCTGTATTGTATTGAACATGATTTCTGCAAAATTTTAGATGACTTGCTCAGCTAGGTGTTTATTTTCAGCTGCAGATCAGTCGAGGATTATGCAGGATCAAATGACAGGGGCGGCGATGGCGATGCCTCCTGATCCTAATAAAGCATTTAAGGTGAGCAGGACATAATTTGAACAAAACCATTTATAAGTAATTATAATTCTCTTTATGTGGTTTCTTTCTTAGCAATATTAAATTATTCTGGGACAAACATGCATGCAACAAACCGTAAAAAACAAAACACGCCAGCAGTTAGTTGTGTTTAACACAAATTTAAAGTACATTTTTCTTGGGAGTACAGCGCCTACAGCCCCAGTGGACGGACTGATGCAACACTAGCCCTGGTGTGGAAACATGGTTGCTTTAATTTCATAACCCTCATCATCTTAGGATAATTGTGAAACCATAAACTTTGCCATTTTGTAGCTTACATATTTACAGAACTATTGAAACATCACATTTCTTGGGGAACGCAGATTGTGCTGGGTGCAATAAGTCGATTCAATCCTCATACACAAGTGATTATATATAGAGAGAGAGAATGTGCTCATCATTTACTCATCCTCATGCTGTTGTAAACACGTATGCCATTCTTTCTGCTGTGGAACACAAAAGGAGACGTTTAGCAGAATGTTCACACTCTTCTCAGATGTGTAAAGCTCTTCAATGCTTAAGTGTATTCAATACCATTGTTTCAGAGCGAGTGGGAAGCCCTGGAGATTGTGGAGCACAAATGGGCCCTGGAGAACGTAGAAGAGGAGCTCATGTGTCAGGATCTGAACTTGCTTAGCTAAGAATTACAGTAAAAAACAAACCCTGATTTCAAATCACTTTTTGATATGAACTAAGCTAAGCTGCTAAGATGGTTCAATTCATAAGCAGATGTGATTTCTTTACACGATTCAAATGTTGATACTCGTTGACTGCATTGATCTCCTTGAATGTCCTGCAAAGCATCTGTAATATGTCTGACATGTTTGTGTGAACTGAGATTTGCACATAAACATTGATTAGTTGTAAGCATAGATCTAAATTATATACATTTATGGCAGAGGTATTAATATACGGAATTTGTCATGTCTTAATAGTGTGTTTATGTGAGAAGTGATGCCTTGAAAATCATTTTGGGTTTTAATAAAGATTATATTGCACCCTAAGATGAGGAGGAAATCAGTTTGTGCTTCAGGTGAGAGAAAATGAGCAGATTGAAAATACTACATACTCCATATTCAAAACTCAAAAGCTTTTATTTGATAACTTCTTTATAATATATCATTTCTATGCAAAAATGCCCCCACAATACAAAATCACAAATATGAAATTTGGCGTTTCATACTGTGAAAGGTGCTTTTGAATATTGCAAAATAAATTGTGTAGCATTGACAGAAATAAAAGTTGGTTTCTCAAACCAACTGATTGCTTTAACATTTCAAATATTCACAGCTGACCGTTTGATGGATTTCACTGAAATAATATAACCATGATCAGAGGTCACACGGTAGCTTTAATAAATATCTGAATTTAATATTAGAAAGAAATTATGCTGTTTGTTGCTCTCTGAAGCTGTTGATTCCAGCTCTAATTAATTATTTTAGAAAAATAAATGCCAGAGTGAAGCCATTATTTACAGTAAAATAGTAAAACTCTTTTTAAATGGATCGTTACATTCATTAAACCTTGTACAAAGTGGAAGACTGTAGATGAGAAAGGAGCTAAATCATTTGAGGAACAATTTTTTTTCTATTTACAAAAAACAAACTGTCCATTTGTAAAGCAGACTACAAGAAAATTCCCATCAGTTCTTCATCACAAGTTCGTAAATCTCACAAATGCGAACAAGAACATATCGCGCCATTTGCAGTTTACTGTAATAATGCATTTAATCTGTAATTAAATCTGCACAAATGAAGTAAAAAAATACTATCATGATGTACAGACATTTTCATTAAAAAAATGTTTAATGTTGAGTTGCCCTGAAACTGTCAAAATGCTTCATTTTATTAAATAAAATTTAATATTTTTCCCTTGGTTTCTTTAGTTTTTTGTTCTGGACAGGTTTTGTGAGATTCACCCATATTATTATATAAGACATTAGAACATACTGAATGAATTAAATGTTCCTCCCACATATATATGTGATATGTTTATACCGTATTTTTCGGACTATAAGTCACACCGGAGTATAAGTCGCATCAGTCCAAAAATACGTCATGACGAGAAAAAAAAACATATAAATCGCACTGGACTATAAGTCGCATTTATTTAGAACCAAGAACCGAGAGAAAACAATACCGTCTACAGCCACGAGAGGGCGCTCTATGCTGCTCAGTGTAGGCTACAGGAGCACTCAGGAGCATAGAGCACCCTCTCGTGGTCAGGTTTTCTCTTGGTTCATTTCTCTCGGTTCATGTCAAATTAATTTTGATAAATAAGTCGCACCTGACTATAAGTCGCAAGACCAGCCAAACTATGAAAAAAAGTGTGACTTATAGTCCGGAAAATACGGTACATCTCTCATAGAACAGTGCGATGAACTGTATCCATTATCATCTGAGGAAAGCAATAAAGCAGTCTCTTAATGGGAAGTGCAAATGAAAAAGCATTTTCTTCTTCTTTACACAGTGGGCCAAATGAATTACAACACTATGAGCAACTGAGAAATGTTAATATGCAATCAGAATGAACCGAGTGAATGCATTTCCCGTTGCCAAAGGATCTAAACATCCCTTTTTTCAGAGGTAAATCAATGTAAATGGAAGTCAAATGTGTACAATCTAACCTTGACTTTAAAGTCAGCATTTATTCATATCAAAAGATGTGTATACAATTATATATTCAATCTATAATTAACAAAATAAAATGAAAGCTCCCCCATTCCCAGCATCTGATCCAAATGATCATAGATAATACAACATTTAATACAAAAATACTGTACAGAGGTGCCTTAAAAACATCACGTAAAGAGCTCTATCCAGAAAGCACTTTGCTGAAATATTCTCGTTGCTCCAAAGAGTTCATTATAAATTGTAGGCAGTTAGTCAAAAAGAATGTAATATTTAAATATTGCGGTGCATTTTCTTTCAATTAAGAAAAAAAAAAAAAAAAAAGCTAATTCTCGCTGGAAATCAGGTCTCAGTTTGTGTCCTGCAACAGAGTGTCTTTTCCCAGACCTTACCACAGAGGAAAAAAACATCAAAAGAATGAAAATAAATCTTTAGAAGCCACTCTTTACATTTATAATCTCTCACTCCACATTAGCATCAAGCAATTATGAAAATAAATAGATCACGAGTGAGTGGACAGAAAGCTATTTCTCATTTACCTCCACCTAGTTCTCCATCCACCTTTTAACAAGAAGATCTCAGAAATCTGAAGCAGCATCTCTGAACATGACATCCCTGATATGAGAAACCCCCACCCCCAGCATCCCTGCTAACAGCGCCCACGATGAGATGGAATAAACAGAAGGCCTGATTCATGATGCTAACCAGTGCAGCTGAAGGTTGTACGTTCAGATCAGTCATCACCACCGCGGACAGCAGCTGAGCTAGCTCAGAAAAGCAAGCTTAGATAAAAAATAAAGAACATGTCAGTGATGATGACCTGCAGCGGAAACCTCATTCTTTGAATTCTCATCGTCACTGAAGCGACTGAATCCGCCGGTACCAGCCTAACCCGTTTCCTTGAGTTTGTCACAAAGAAAAAACAACACATAAGTCTGCATTCCCAACCCCATGATGCTCGTGCACCAGCCTGAGAGAGTTGCCCCAGCCTCGTACTTCCTGTCGGTGTCAGAGCAGAGGCGGAGGTTCAAGTTTCCGTTGATTAAGATGATAGACAGTGTGCGCGAATGGAAGAGGTAAGAGTGAGAAAGAATGAGTAAAAGAAAAACGGACAGAAATCAGTCCGTCTCCATGCTGACACAGGAAGCGGCTCCATCCATGCCATCACCGGTCTGGGAGGAGATGTGGTTCTCTGTCTGGGTGGAGGAGGGTATGGGTGGAGGGATTGTGGGCCGGCGGATCTTGTCTTGGCGCTGGTAGAACAGGAGGTAGGCAGCACTGGTCTACAAGAATAGAGGGAGAGTAAACATTTCATTGACTTTTTTTTTTGTTTTTGAAAGAAGTCTGTTATGCTCACCAAGGTTGCATTAAATACATTGCGAAATATTGTTACAATTTAAAGTCACTGTTTACTGTTTAAATTGTCATTTATTCCTGTGATCAAAGCTGCATTTTCAGCATCATTACTCCAGTCTTCAGTGTCACATGATCTTTCAGAAATCATTCTAATATGCTGATCTGCATATTAATATTTTATTGGAAATGTATATATTTTGAGGATCCTTTGATGAACAGAAAGTTCAAAAGAACAGTTTTGTAACATTATAACGGTCTTATCTAGCATTCGTGATTAGTTTAATGCATACTTGCTGAATAAAAGTATTAAAATCATAAAAAACTGACCCCAAACTTTTGTCATATTGTGCTTTTTAAATAGTTTTGTTTGTTTAGATTTACTTTCATGAATCACACTTAAGCACTATAAAAGGACTAAACAGAAAGCTTATGAATTTTATTTTTAATGATATTATTATTAGCCAACTCCAAAATTACACCTGGGTTTTAGATTTTTGTTTTAGATTTGGGAGCGGCCTCAACAAGTTTATGTAGAATAAAACAATTCCAATCCATGGATATGATCATTTCTTGTGGACATCATTTTAAACAGATCGTTTTTTTTGGAGGCAAGTCGTTTTGGAGGCTGAAAAAGTTATTGTATTTTGAGGAAAAAACAACATTTCATTTTAGAAGAGCATGCACTGATGAATCAAATTGAATAAAAACCATAGGGTCTATTTTGATTTCATGTTGATAAAGCATACCACAGAAAGATGCATTAATCTCACCACTATTTGTTCCTCCGTTGCATAGGTCACCTTGCTGTCGTCAAAGTAATACCACTGACCATTATCCTTGTTTCGGGCATAACTAGTATCTAGAAGGGGAAAAAAGAGAAATATTTGCATAATGTTATTGTCACTAATCAAAACAGAATGCAATTTTTGACGTTAATATGGTTTAATAAAAGCTAAAAAGACTGATGCATACAGTGACCGTCTCGGAGTCCGCCGTAGTGGTTGGACACAGCGATCAGATCATATCTACAGGGAGGTTCAGTACTGTTCACGCTCTTCTTTAGGAGGAAACCTGAGAAGTCCAAATCCCTGCAGGCAAAGAATGAAAGCTGCTTTTCACCAGAGCAATAACAACATATGGAAACAAATGTAATAGTTGGAGAATCAACCACTGAAGAAAGTTAGTTTGCTATATAAAGGTTGCTAACTAATTTATATATTGGGAGGATGTGAAGGAACATTTATGACCCTATGTTTCCATTTTAATTATGCAATATATCACCATTACACAAGAATAAATGAATGAATGAATAAATAACATTTACAACTGTACATTACCAACAATACCAATTAATACATTTATACAAAGGAAGCATTACATTGATTAAAAGTGACAACAAAAACATCAACAAAGTTACAAAAGTTTTATTTTAAGCAAATGCTGTTCTTTTAAACCTTTTATTATTTTTCAAAAAAATAAACCTTTTCGTGAAAAGTTTACACAAAAATATTATGTAGCACAACTGTTCTCATAATTGATAATAAGGTTTTTTTTTAGCAGAAAATCAGAATATATATTAGAATAATTTCTCAAGGATCATGTGACACTGAAGTCTGTAGTAATGATGCTGAAAATTCAGCTTTGCATCACAGGAATAAATTACAATCTAAAATGCATTCAAATAGAAAATAGTTATAGTAAATTATCTTAATATTTGACAATATTATTGTTTTTACTGTACTTTTTATCAAATAAATGCAGTCTTGGTGAGCATTATAGCCTTCTTTCAAAAACATTTAAATGGTTAGTTCACCCAAAAATGAAAATTAGCCCATAATTTACTCACCCTCAAGTCATTCTAAGTGAATATGGCTTTCTTCTTCCAAACGAATCCAGTCAGAGTTATATTAAAATTTGTCTTTGATCTTTCAAGCTGTTTAATTTCACTCAGCGGTTGTTGCAGTGCTTCAGTCCAAAAGAAGTTAATTAAAAAGCGCCCACCCTTAATAAAAAGTGTCTCACATGGCCCCAAGGGGTGAACAAAGTCCTCCTGAAGTGAATCGATGCATTTTTGTAATAAAAATAACCATATTTAAAACGTAATAATAACTTTGATCTAGCTTGCACTCACAGCTGTAAAAAGATTGACATATGAGGTCAGCTATGCACATGCACAGCTCAGAAGTGACACACAGGGAAACGCAAAGGAGAGATCAAAACAAAACAATAGTCACTAATCAGAAGGACAAAACGAGGATTTGTAAAGAAGAATGTCAGAGGATTTCAATATAAGCTAAGAGGATACTGGTTTTCCTTTGCTAAAGTAAGGAAACTTTGCTTCCTTTACTCCTGGTAACAAATGTTTACATGAGACTCACCTGCACATGCCCACGCTGACCTCATGATGTCATTCTACCATGAACTGCTTCCATTTTACAACTGTGAGCGCAAGCTAGATTAAAGTGAATATAATGGTTTGAATATGGATATTTTTCTTACAAAAAAGAAAAGAAGACTTTGTTCACCCCCCATGAGCCATGTGAGACACTTTTTTTTTTTTTAATGGATTGGCACTTTTTATTTCACTTCTTTTGGACTGAAGCACTGCAACACCCACTGAGTGCAATTAAACAGTTTGAAAGATCAAAGACAATTTTTAATATAACTCTGACTGGATTCATTTGAAAGAAGAAACCTGATATACACATTTTGGGGTGAACTGAGCCTTTAAAAATCCTACTAATCCCAACTTCTGGACACTAGTGTATGTCTTCATCTGACAAACGGTACTTCATCTTACCGCAGGGGGAACTCCACGATGGTATCCAGTTTCTCTCGAGAGTATTTTGTGTAGGAGAAACGCTTTAAATGGATAATAAGAACCTCTGGCAAAGACCATAGATCCAGTTTCTTAGTGGCAAGCTGATGCTTTTTACATGTCGGACAATACCTACAGACCACATAAACAAAAACAAAGTTACATGTGCAGAGGAAGCAATCCTGTTCTTTAAATTTACCTCTAGAAATTATGCTTCTGGCTTTAAATTATGCAGTTAACAACACAAAATGTTCCTCTTTCTTCATGTTCATAAGGGATAGATTGGAATAAAAGGCTAGATTCTTTGATAGAACCAAGTAGTAGATTACCAGGGGTTTTCCTCTTCCAGTGTCTCTACTGTGGTGAAGAGCGCTATACATTCCTGCAGCTGCACTGTAATTTTCTGGTGAGGGACGTCCATGCTCTCATGCTTTATGTATTTCTGCATAAACATAAAAAACACATGTTTGCAATGGAAATGCTGCAGTTTACATAGTTCGAAAGAGCCAAGACTGAAACTAAAGGATATTTATATGTAATTAAAGGACCAAATGAATATTGAATTTAAGCATATTTTACATATTAAAAATCTTTAAAAATCACTGTGAGAGCAGAGCAGTGGTTCCTGACTGGTGAGGTACAAGGTGTCATCATGGACATTCAAGAAATACAATGATAAATGCTATTTTTTGAAAACATTTAACTAATGCATATTTAGGATAGCACAATAAGGAATGGAAAAATGTTTATTTATTTATTTATTTTAATGATGTTTACATTTATTGGTGCTGGGTTGGAATGAGAACCAAGGATTTTGATAAATTAGAAAAGAGAAAAGCTAGGCAATGCAGTGCTGGTTTAAAACACTTTTAAAACATATTTATTTGACAGCACTGACAGTTATTTTTAGCTGATTGGAATTCGCAACATTAATACTGTTACTGAACTGAACTGAGTTAATAATCGAACTGACTTTTGTAGAGCTGCTTATAGCTGAACTGAACTTGTTTAAGAAATTGAGCAACTGCACCATTACTTAACTGAATCAACACTGACCTGACTTCAGCTGAATAATCTTTTTAGAGCTGCTTTACAACAGACCTTGCATATCACCAATTCTGTTATTTTCCTGTTCATTAGTGTGCAGTTGCTTTGAAACAATCTGTATTGTTTAAAGCTCTACATAAGTGAAGGTGACCTGACTTATCACTGCATTAGGAGCAATACTTTAAAGCAAAAGTGACGTGTAGTCAAGTATAGTGTCCCATACTCGGAATTTGTACACTGCATTTAACCCAAACAAGTCCACACACACAGTAGTGAGTAGTGAACACACACACACACACACACACACACAGAGCAGTGGGCAGCCATTTTTGCATTTTTGCCTTGCTCAAGGGTCTAACCTCAGTCGTGATATTGAGGGTGGAGGAGAGCACTTGCAGATTTGCTCCCCACAGACTCAGACCCTTGACCTTTGAGTTACAAGTCCGACTCTCTAACCTTTAGGCCACGACTGCCCTTTAAGAGTATAACACTAAACCTCTAATGGAATAGACTGGATTGATCCTTGTATGAGAGATTACATTCATTTCCTAGTAAAAGAACAAACGCAAAGCATTTCTTAAGGGTAAAAGAGTTCATTAGTAATCCTACCTCGGCTTCATTCTCATTGTAGTACTTCTTCTTCATGTCAGGGTCCCAGTCGATGGCGATATATGGCTGAGCTAAACGGAAACAGTGAGTCACGCCATTAGGAGCAGGAACATTTGCACTTATGAATGTTCTGAGTTAAAGGATACCATGACTATAAAAAGATGTGAATTGAGCACCCAGAGAGATAAAAGACATGCAGTCTCACTTTGTTATGACCCTCGCTTGTCCGCACATGACCCTGAAGTTGTACAAAAGCATCAGATGTGTAGAGAAGTCAGTAATAAATGGAGTTTCTCATTAGAGTACACTTACAGCTGAAAGAGAAGCTGCCATCCAACTCTCCCATCCCTCGCTCCGTGGTACCATTAGAGTTGACCGCCTGCATGGTAAAGAGGGCTTTTTTCCGCCTCTCCGTGTAGCGCTGTCTTCCCGGAATCCTCTTATTTGCCTTTGCACAAGATCCATACTCCTCTTCTTCCTCGACCTCATCTTCATCCTTTTCCTTCTTGCTCGAAGGTTCAGCACCAACACTTTGGTCTCCATCAGTGGCGTTTTGGTTGTTGGTGTCACTGGTGCCACATGCTGATTGGCCCTCCTCCGTGCTGCGGCCCCCGTCTGGTCCACTGCTCGACTCCTCCTCCTCAGCTTTCTCCTCCCCCTCGCTGCTCGGGCTGGCTTCTGATTGGCAGTTGTTTCTCCCTTCGGTTTGACTGCTTTCTTGAGTCACTTCCTCTTTATTGGATGGCCCTGTCTCCTCAGAGTCTTCCTCACCTTCATCTGTTCAGAAATAGATCATCATTGGTACACTAAATGCTTGGGGTAATTTAACATTTATTAAAGAAGTATCTTATAATGATATTGTGAAATATTATGTCAATTTAAAATAACTATGTTGCATTTAAATATATATGTTAAAATGTAATTTATTCCTGATATGCAATGCTGAATTTTCAGCATCATTACGCCAGTATTCAGTGTCACATGATCCTTCAGAAATTATTCTAATATGCTAATTGGCTGCTCAAGAAACATTTTTTTAAGAAACATTAAAACAGTGCTGCTGGAATCTTCTGTAACATTATGACTTCATCACTTTTAATGGATTTAATGCATCCTTGCAGAATAAATGTATTAATTTATTTTAAAATGAAAAACTAAGTTATACCATCACTAACTCCATTGGTCTGTGCCTTGTACAACTCTTCCTCTTCTTCTTCTTCCTCCTCTACTTCTTCTGAAGGGTCTAGTGCACGGACATATCGCCTATGTAGGGACACAATCATGACTCATATGAACGGCAACCCAACTTTGGCCTTTAAAAACAAAATGCACTCAAAAACCAGTGATACTGAAATAAACAATCACAATAACACCAATATGATCACAGAAGACACAAGAAGCAGCTAGTTACCAGATGCATTTATACAAAGAAGTGTATAATTGACTGCATCTACTGTCAGTAAAATATGTACAAAAATATTTGTATGGACAATTATCAATCCGATGCAGTTAAAAAAAACACAATAAAAAAAAAATACAAAGCATATGTAGAATAAAAAATGTTTGATTCCAGGACTAATGACATATCTGGTAACATTTTTATAATCTAATTAATATTACTGTTTTTGTTTATTGTTTAAATAGTCTCTATCATGATCACTGTATGTGTTTTCCTTCTATAACAAAAGAAAACCATCATAAATGTACAGCACTGAAAACGATATGATCCTGATATTTAATCAAAACTAGCTTGTGACCAAACGAACATGATCGGCTAGACTTACGCCAGTCTTTTCAGGAGGAGCTGGTAAAGATCTTCTCTTGTGCACTGGTTGCGTGGCACAGATATCAGCAGCGGGTGACCGAACAGGGACGTGCCATAACTGTTGCTGCCCGAGCCGTAATCTCTGTAATGGGAGCGTTCACGCATGTAGATGGCCATAACCACCTCCTCACCATCCTGATCCACACAACCGCTGCTCAGCTGATACCTGCATCAACACACCACAACAATTGTCTGGAGATGCACCTTTGATACATATTATTTTAGTTTTCTTTCCTTAAAAGATGAAAACCTAATGCATTGTGAATTATATTTTGAAATAAACTACATTATATGAATAATAAAAAAAAAGTGGAAAAGTCAAGACACTAACAACAACTTAAAAAATAATATGTATATATAATTTTATATAAATGCATAATTATATTATGAACTATATTTAGAAAATAAACTTCATTATATATTATCCAGCTATATTTACTCTGTGCAATTTATAACATCCAAGTGAAAGATTTAACACCAACATACAAAGCAACAAAATGAGATAAATTTAAAGGGGGGTGATACTTTTCTATAACCCACTTCATGTATATAAATATATTTTTTTATGAATTCCCATGGACAACATTGTTTTTATTAAGCCTGGTTCATTCATTTCCAATTACCTGACACTGTATATTTGTAATAACACTGTATGTTTACGGTTTACTCAGATTAGTTCTATCTTACACAAATATATCGTCCCGGTCCAATATGCAGCTTAAGAATTCATCAGTTTGGTAAATCCTATAGAAGCGATGATTGAAAACATCAGCCACAGCCATCTGTGAAGAGCAGACCAATGATGAGCTCAGAACAAAAACTTTAAATGGGTTTGGATTCTTGACGACATGGATACAGGGCCATATCATTAATTAAACCAAGATTATATGTGACCCTGGAGCACAAAACCAGTCTTAAGTTGCTGGGGTATATTTTTAGCAATAGCCTAAAGAAATATTGTATGGGTCAAAATAATTAATTTTATGCCAAAAATCATTACGATATTAAGTAAAGATCATGTTCCATAAAGATACTGCATTTGATATGCATTTGGACAACCTTAAAGGCGATTTACTCATTATTTTGATTTTTTGGCACCCTCAGATTCCAGATTTTCAAATAGTTGTATCTCGGCTATATATTGTACGATCCTAATAAAACATACATCAACGGAAAGCTTGTTTATTCAGCTTAATTAAATTAATGAAAACTTAAGACTGGTTTTGTGGTCCGGGGTCATATATCAATAAAAATTTGTCAATAAATTTTGCCAGTGTTTCAGTAGTTAAAAGGTTTGTTTGAACCTGGCTGGGAGGGAGGCCTGTTGCCTGAGAGAGGGCAGTGCACAAATCAATCACTCTGCCAGCTTTAGGGACAATCAGACGATACTGCAGAGGGAAGACAGACACAATCATCAGTCACCAGGATGAGCAAAACTCACAGTAAAGCAGTACTAAAAAAAAGCCTTACTAAACGCTTTTCAGCAGAAATGTCAAACTACTTTGCCCTAAGCAAGACCGGCTCTGATGACATCATCACACGCCACCAGTTGTCTTCCTGTTTACAAACCTGCAGTGCTACATCATTCACATCTGCCAAACTCATAGCATGGGCTCACTCATAATGAGAATGTCTGTCGTGCTGCACATATGCTGCCTTTCCTGCCAAAAATGACTGAGCATTTTGTTATTTTGCTGTTTTTTTTCAATTATATGACATTATACAAACCTGGGTGGGTTTGGCCGTTGGATCCAGTGACACATAGAACACCTCCATGACCCTCTCCTTACTAACAGGTAAGGGCACACTCAAGTAGCAGAAGGGGTCGAAGGTCACAGAGACCTTGTTGCACTCGGGACACACCAGCGTTGACTTAAACAACCCGTGGAATGTGTCGACGATGACCGAATCGTTCCGCCGTAAATGGTTGCGCCATGCTTCCTCAGCCACTTCCTGTTAGGAATAAATAGAAATTAGATTCTCATAGGAAAACTTTGTTTTGTAGTAGAGATATTAATATGGTTAGGTTTAGAGGTCGACCAATAGTGGATTTTACAGAGACTAAGCTTGAAAAACTGGTTGATAACAAATCTTTATGAATGAAAACTTTCAACAGAATAAAATAGAATGGAATTTATTTATTTACACACTTTGTTTATAAACAAGAGTGACAACAGCATTCGATAAATGAACTATTAATAAAGATAGATTCTTTGTGTACTATAGTGTGTGTGTAAAGCACCTGGTCAGGTCTGCCATCAGCATCCCGGAGTTCAATATACTCCTTCTTTTTGACCCGGTTGAGGTCTTCATGTAGACCGTCCAACAGGAAAGACAGCAGCTCCTGAGAGTCGTGTTGCTGGTAGCCCAGAAACTGTGACGCAAAGTGGCCGACCTTGGTCTGCAAAGACATACACAAACAAGGCTGCTTAATTTTCTGCACTACTAATAGAGCAAGACTAAAAACAAACAGAATTTTAGTGTTTAAAGCCTATAAATGACTTATATTGATCATATGTGAGAGTAAACACATTTAAAATGTAAAAAAAAATTCATCTTTTGAATAAAAGCTGTTCTTATTCATCATAGAATCCTGAATACAATGTATCATCAGTATATTTTATAACAAATCAGTATATTTTCATGATTTCTGAAGGATTGGCTGCTAAATTCAGCTTTGCATCACAAAAATATTGTTAAATATATTAAAATAGAAAACAGTTAATTTAAATTGTAGTAATAATCCACAATATTCCTAAAACATTACATAAATAATAGATCAAATAAATGCAGCCTTGGTGAGCAGAAGAGACGTCTTCCAAAAACATTAAACGATTATTGTACTAATAGTTGTTTTTGTATATTAAGCTTTTATTAATAAACCTTTATTGATAGAAAAGCAGAAAGGCAATCATATAAAGAAGAGGGGAAACAGTATAGTATCTGAAATGAACCAACTGATTTGAGTTCTGCTGGTGTCCGTGAACAAGTTTTGAACTAAAAATGCTAATGTAGAGTGATCACTACAATTAGGTTACCTTAAACACCCGAGGAACCACAGAATAGTGCCTGCCGGACCACATCTGTTTGATGACATCTGCATAGGCTTCTGCAATTTCTCCCTTCATGCCTAAAGGGTTGGTGAAGTTCAGCTCCTCCAGATATGAGTTCTTCAGAAAGTACTCAGTCAGTGGCGGTGTGTTACTTAGACACTGCAGGGGGAAAAATGCACACTTCACTTTAAGAAATGCCTTTATTATGAGTGTTCAGTGTGCATGACCTCTGACCTGTAAAGCTGAGTTCATGAAGCAGGTGTTGCCTAGGTTTGTGAGGCCACACACTCCAGGAGGGCCTTGATACGAGTCCTCATCAGAGTTCCGCCTGGAGACAAAAAATTCCATAATTCCAAATTTTAAATAAAATCCGAGTGATGTTTTAAAGTCCAAAGAGCTACCCACCTAAACAGCATTTCTGCATGAGACACCTGCATTTCAATTTTTGATTTGGACAAACTTTCAAACATATTTACAGTGGTCAAAAATACTGGCTAGGTAGGTAGCTTGCTATGCTTGAATTATTTTTGAGAATTATAACTTTAGTAAAATGTTTTGCAGCACAACCAGTTATAGTTAGTTTTTATACAACAATTTTCGACAGTTACACTAAAATTACAATTAAGAATTAAATGTTAAGGCAATCTGTTAATACTTTTCAGTTACAAACCACACAATCCATGAATATAAACTTTATTATATTAATGTCACCTATAATATCACCCAGAGATATATTAAAAGTTGTATATAGTACATCCTACTTAACCTGCCTACATTCAGTACACTCATATAAATAGTATATACACTTTAAAGCAATATTAGCTGTTATTGTTCATGTTCAAAGCTCCAAATACAATGCTGGATATATATTATTATAATTCACATATATACAGTACACTCATGTAATGTGATATAAATAATAATATATAGCCAATCTCAACTGCCTGATTTTTTCGTCACAAAAATGTAACTATATTATTGTCTAGCTCTATACTGTTTATAGAAAGTTGGAAATATACTACATCTGCATACATACATACAGTACACGCATGTAAAGCGATATTAGCTATATAGCAAATCACAACTGCTTGTTTCCATGCCTTGAAGTGTCACAAAATGTAAACTACATTATCGCCCAGCTCTAATCTGGCATGAAATACAAGGCATAAAGATATTAATTCAAAACAATGTGTATTGTGAAGAGCACTATTATGAATGAATTTGTATTGACTATAGCACAGTGTTTCATGACACTGTAAAAAATTATCGCATCATAAGGTTGTTGAAGTGTAGAGCAGGGCCCGGTTCCCCAAAACGTTCTTATCGCTAAGTAGCTCTTAACCTATTCCTTAACCTCTCTCTTAACCTTATGGCACGATTCCCGACACGTTCGTACACTAAGTATATCTTCTGTAAGTCATACATTCGTAAGGTTGGTCTGGACCATTCGTAAGCTCTCTCTTAGCGTTTTTTGAGCTAAAGACGCTACTGTACAGCAGTCTTTAGAAATCAGCGCAGCTGATTATTTTTTAAGACTCATAATAAATTATGTTCGCAATGGATACAGGCCTATTTATGAAGTTGACTTTATGTGGTATCAGAACTAATATGGTGGTCATTTTTTCGTAATGTAATTAAAGCGAATCAATTTTTTGATAATTAAAATCTGGCAAACAATTTGGCTCTAAATGGCTAAGATCTATAAATGGTGACGCATGGTGGTGTCCAGTAAGCGACCAACTATGGCAGCGATCCAATGTGTCCTTGTATTGAATCAAAGACGGAGCCTGACGCGGAGCCGTTTAGTCCATGTCAATTTTTTTATTCGGCAAAACTTAAGCCCTTTTGACTTTTTCCTGAAGTGGCTATATAAAAAATAAATTGGACTCAAACCTGCGCTTGCCAGACTAATGCGGCGGGATTTTGCTTTAAGCCCTGAAACCCAGCGCTACGGTTTTTTTTCTTCTTTTTTTTTTTTTTTTGCTACAGAGAGATTCATCGAGGTCGTGGGAGAGGGCTACGGCCTAATCAAGAGGAGGCGCGTCCATCCTGTCACCAACGCCCTTCTGCGCCATGCACATATCCCTATCGCCAATTCATCAGTGATTGATCAGGCGTACACATCGCAAAAGGGATACGCGGCCATAAACGTGCAGGTTATAGTGGACCATTGGGGTGTGATATCTGACCTCGTGGCAAGGTCCAGCAAAACTTCAACTTCCTCTGACGAGAGGCTTGGTGCCCTTTTTTACGTTGCTTCCCCAGCATATTTTGTATCTAACTCTCTCTCTCTCTCTGTTCATTGTAGATAGGTTGCTTTTTATTAAAAACATAAACCAATTGCAATCAATACCGCATTAAACATAAGTAACTGCAGCTGCTTGCCAATCAATTCTGATTGTAAAGTACCTTACATTACATTAATATAAAAGTAAATTATATAATTTTTTTATAAAAAGTCGTTAAACCCATGTCAAGAAGCGGCACAAGTGGCACAACGGGATAAAGAGGGTGGATGATTAGCGAGGGATACCCGGTTCGTCTAACCGTCACAACATATGGTGTGAACATATTACTGACCATTTGATAATTAAAATTATAGTCTATATTCTACTGATAACTTAAAATATGTTAAAATAAATTTTACTATAATAATTTGAGGAATATTTCATTTGCATAGAACGTGTTGTCTTTCTTAACGCTGTATTGCACCATCGCGTGAAGTGGAAAATCGATACATGAGCAATCGATGCCAACTAATTCAGCACCCTCACTTTGGACAGCGCTCTTGTTACGTCGGACGTAAGAGGCAGCGTGCTAAGAAGCTTCCTAAGGGACACTTCGGGGAACACACTTAGGAACATAAACAACTTTGGTAAGATATATCTTTCGAGGTCTTCTTAGCACGCTAAGAGTGAGCGTTACCGGGAAACCGGGCCCAAGTCTTTTTGCCTGCCAAGGTTCAATAAATGGTATTTTTGATCTGGGAAGGATTTGTTGAATTCTAATGTTCAAAGCATATTGAAGTCTTTAATTTAAAAAATAAATAAATAAACCATATTATAATGGTTTATTGCATTAAAGCAATAAAGGATGTTCTTCAAACTTTAACAAAACATGTGGGTTTTCTGGAGTGACTTATTCGACATCGGGTGTAAATAATATGGTCCCAGTTATTTTCCAAATGAACAATGTTTTCTACCAACCACAGGACTGGTTTCAAAGTTTATTTGTGCTTCACTGATCTCATTGCCTTGCCATTTCTTGAGGATGTAAGCATTTAACCTACCACAGATGTGAATGAATGGGGCTGATGAATACTTTTTGTGCATTAGACATGTGTCTTTCCATTTTTCTAAACAAAAACTTGCACTAGTGCAAGAGAGAAGAAAGCTGGTGTCCTTATACTCACGTGATCTGAGGCCTGGATGTGGGCCACGTACCATCCGCATTCCTGATCTCCATAATCACCGTCTGCAGAGTGAGCAGAGCATGTTAGGACACACCACACACACAAACACATGCAGGGTGGCCCATATCAGAGCATTCATTTAGTAGCAAGGTTTGTCTATATGACAAAGCCACAAGGCGAGGTTGCTGGCACTTCTTATTACTGTAAATGTCACCAGATTGTTACATTACAGAATAGATGACCAGAGTGTAAATGTTAGGTGTGTATTTTACCATGCCAGAGCTGAGGCAGGAGTCTAGGACAGTCATGTTAAGGTTCCGTAGCCTCTCCGAGCTCGAATCCGTATTCCGCATCCACAGTCGGCTCTCAGCAGTCTCTGGCACATTAAAATGCTGCCGTATCTTTTGATGAATAGCATCTATCAAACACAGATACACACGTTAGAGATTAAAACACATGCATGCATTCAGAGCTCAGATACACCTAGCTGCCGATATCCTGAGAGGTTTCACACATTAGTTTACAAAATAATTGCATGCCAAATATAAAATAGACTTGCAAGCGACACTAGCATTCTGTAAATTAATTGGCAATCCAGAGCTTGAGCTAAATCTTTGATGAGCCGAAAACATTTAGTTTATTTTAAATGAAGTATAGTTGAAGACATTTAGTTTGCCTGTTAAAAGGTAGAGTTACTATGAGCAGAAATAGTAATGTATTGATGTAACTGTCATCTAACTTAAAAGATATACTCTTAATAACATACTCTACTGTTCATGAGTTTAAAGTCAGTATGGTTTTTTTTTTCTCTTTTTATTAAGATTTTATTCAGCAAGTATGCATTCATTTCATAAAGACATTCATGTTATAAAAAATATTTTTCCAGAATTTATTTAATCAAAGAACCCTGAAAAAGTATATAAATGGAAGTTTCCACAAATGATATTAAGCACCAGAACTGTTTTCAACATTAATAATAACATAGGATCATGTGACACTGAAGACTGAAGTAATGATGCAAAGAATTCAGCTTTGCATCGTATGAATAAATTAAATTTTAAATATATATTCAAATAGAAAACAGTTCATTTATATTATAATAATATTTCATGATTTTCTGTATTTTTGATCAAATAAATACAGCCTTGCTCAGCATAAAAAAAAACTTTGCTTTGCATCACATGAATAAATTATATTTTAAAACGCATTCAAATAGAAAATGGTTACCAACCCCAAACTATTAAACAGTAGTGTATGAACGTCATTGAATAAAATCAAAGCATTAACACACTTTACAAGCAAAATATTTCACTTAAAACGTTTGTTTAAAACACGCCAGATTTGTGCCATTCATTTGAAGACAAATGCATGAGAAAACAAACATGTGCAAAGAAGTTCATTCTTTTTTAAATTTACGTTAAGTGAATTCCGTGGATTCTATAACAAAGCCTTAACTCACGTATCTTGTCTGCTCGACTGAAGCGTCCAGAAACAGTACTCTCCAGGTTGCTAGAAAGACAGAGGTAGACCTCCACAGGATAGACCTCAACTTTAACAGTGCTGGGAAGATCAACAACCTGGAAAGAGGAAGAAGATGTTCACATCATCCTCAATTAATGACAAACACAGCCTATCTTGATCTCAACATCTCTTTTGATTTTATAGGAAGAAAAGTCAGAAGTCTTGTTAACACTACCTTTCTCTCCAAAGGAGGCTGATCGTCCATCATGTCATACCACGACAAGAGTTTATGCCAGGCTTCCGCTGGGACCAGGACAAAGTCATCATTCTCTGTAAGCCTCTCTTTAAGATGGTAAGAATCCAGATCTACAGAAAATATACTAAATATTAAAAACATCTTCTGCCTCCACAGTTATTAAAGTATAGTAATAGTTTGCCCAAATATGAAAAATTGCTTAAATATACTCACCCACAGGCCGTTCAAGACGTAGGCAAGTTTGTTTCTTCATCAGAACAGAGTTGGATAAATGTAGCATTACGTCACTTGCTCACCAGTGGATCCTCTGCAGTGAATGGGTGCCATCAGAACGAGAGTCCAAACATAGGATAAAAACATCATAGTAATCCACAACTCCATTCCATCAATAAACGTCTGTAAGAAATTAAGGAGTGAACTTTAAACTTGAAAGAAGAAAAAATACGAGTCCTTGATAACCTCGCTTTCTACAGTTTACTTTTTCCACTGGAGGAAGCATTATTATGGATTATGGACTCATATTCTGGTAAGAAGACGCCTAGATGGATTTGTTTCTTACAAACATGCAACTTTTCACTATTCACAACATTTAACTGATGGACTGGAGTTGTGAGGATTACTGTGATGCTTTTATCAGCTGTTTGGACTCTCATTCTGACGGATCCATTTGTGAGCAAGTGTTATATTAAATTTCTCTAAATTTGTTCAAAAACTTAACTTAATCTTGGATGGCCTGGGGGTGAGTAATTTTTCAGCAATTATTAATTATCGAGTCAGCTATACCTTTAAAGGAACAGATTTATGGAGAATGAGAAAATAAATGTTTCATGGCGCTACTATGGGATCTTGTGGGTAACATAGCAGCATTTACCTTCAAAGAGCTCAGTGTTATCAATTTTCCCAGGATAGGAAGAAGAATTTTGGTCCCTGGTGTGCACATACTCTTTCCATTGATCATACCACCTTTTGTCCAACAAATACCTGCGATACACAAACATGTAGCAGTCAAACTCAACACTGATTGGTTGTAGAAGTCCAACATCATTTAACGAGCTTAAGGACCAATCTGTTTCACGTAAACTGCACAGGGCAACAGTGTCAGAAATGAATTAAGACACCAAAAGCTTGTCATTTGCCTTTAATGACGGGGAAGAATTACAGCAGATCTGCCTTTCCTGTTCAAGGAACGAGACATTAAACATTGACAATAATAATAAATTATAATAAACATGATTTCTGTAGGCTGAAGACTGAAGTACTGATGCTTAAAATTCAGTTTTGCATCTTATGAATAAATTAAATTTTAAAATATATTCAAATAGAAAACAGTTATTTTATATTGTAATAATATTTCACAAATTTACTGTATTTTGATCAAATAAATGCAGCTTTGCCCAGCATAAAAAAAAACTTTGCTTTGCATCACATGAATAAATTATATTTTAAAATGCATTCAAATAAACATCAAAAATTTAACTTAGTAGAAAGAAAGCAATCTTCAAAGATGGAAAGTGGACTGAATATATTATTATTTGTTATTTCGCATCCACTATTTATTGAAAACAGAACCCTAGCCCAGATATTCATTGTATTGATTTTACATGCAGAAAGCAAAATGAGAATGTATTTTTATTCAGATATTTTTATTGGTCCAGATCTGCCTTTCCAGTTCAAGGAACGAGAACAAACCGAAAGTAACTTTCCCATTTCAGACTGACACACCTGGAAGTGAAACTTAAAGCAAGTGCAGTAATGAACTAGACACCATAAAACCATATCATGTGAACATTCGCTTAGCGAAAATGAAAAGAAATTAAATTTGGTAGAGTTGACGACGTTGGAATCTGGTACGAGAAGTCACCTGTCAAACCTTATTGACGCTAAAGAAGCTGTTAACCAAGAAAGCCGATCTATTAGGCCTGAAAACTGACCTGTATCAAAGTTTCCCTCTTTTATTTGATGACTGAATCAATGAACTCTCAATCACATTGGCATGGGTGTTTCTAAACCTGAAGAACCTCAAGACCCTCAGACCGCACAAACTCAAGCGCGTTGTCAGTTTCATCACAGAATTGTTAGTGTTTTTTCTGTGTTTTAGTAGTTGTTGTTATTGTTTAATAAATGTTTTGTTATTAAGTCTGAAGTTTCTCTCACCAGGTGTCTCCGGCCCGGAGCTGCTGCTGGTTCAGGTTGTCGATCTCCCGCCACTGGGTCTCTAGTCCCGGAGGCTCCGTGGCCGAACCGATGCTGCTGTTCGCAGCCATAATCACTCATAAAATCAGAAAAGCGCCGTTAAAGCCGCATAGACACACCGGAATGTTTTGACGCAGGAAGTAGGAAGCGGCTAGAATGACAACTTCCGCCCTGCGAGAGAGGGGCGGAACCATATGGTTCTTGTTGTGGCTAAAAGCTTTCTTTTACTGTCTATGGCTAAAAGGGATACAGCAAAAACTGACTATGGCAAAAGCCCGCGAGCTAACAATAAATTCAAATTGTTTTACCTATTCGATTGTGTTTTATTAATACCCCTTACAATAATATAAAAAATAGTACTTATTGTTGTACAGTGTGAGAATAATTATAATAATTATAAGAAGATCATTTGTTTCTAACCTATTTTGTTAGGTCAAATGTGCAAATTATATCCAATAATATATGACTAATGCATTAAATATCTTCCCATTTTCTTAAAATGTATAATTAACTTATGTTTTACAGTGTTTCTCAGTCACTTTGGTACATTTCTCGAATCATCCTTGAGATTTGCAAAACAGTAAGTGCATTTCTCAAAACAACTCGTACAAATAGCAAAACACCATGGATTACCTGCAAAAGCCAGTCTCTTGCTCAAAATCCTTAGTTCATCTCTCAAAAAGAGACTGGATAGAATTCCCAGTTACACTTTTACTAGTGGTCTGACAAAAAAAAAAAAAAAATGAGTCAGTTTGGGGATCGCGATCATTTGAATCAGTTCGGGAGTTCGTAGCGGGATCGCGAATCATTTGAGTCAGTTTGGGGAACGCGAATCATTTGAGTCAGTTTGGGAGTTCGGAGCGGGTTCGCGAATCATTTGAGTCGGGAGTTCGGAGCGGGATCGCGAATTTGAATCAGTTCGGGAGTTCGGGGGGTTCGCGAATCATTTGAGTCAGATCGGGAGTTCAAAGCAGGTTTGCGAATCATTTGTGTCGGGAGTTCGGAGCGGGATCGCGAATTTGAATCAGTTCGGGAGTTCGTAGCGGGTTCGCGAATCATTTGAGTCAGATCGGGGATCGCAATCATTTGAATCAGTTCGGGAGTTCGGAGCGGGTTCGCAAATTATTTGTTCGTGGATGTTTCGACGTGGAAAGCAGTTCGGAATGGAAATATTTATATTTTATTTGTTAACAACATACTTTTCGTACCTTAAAATCAGTAAATGTTATGAACTTAGAGAACTAAGCCATATGGGGCCCTATCTTGCACCCAGCGCAATTGACTTTGTACACCGACGCATGTGTCATTCCTATTTTGCACCTGCGCAAAGCGCGTTTTTCCCTCCACAGAAGCACGTTGCTAAACTAGCGAATGAACTTGCGCTCCCTGGGCGGTTCAGCGCAAAAAAGGAGGCGTGTTCCGGCGCCAACAATCCCTGGTGCTATTTTCCTGTTCCATTAAACAATTGCGCCACTGACCAGAAAAAACCTAGTCTAAAGTCAGTGGCGCGTTGCGCATTGTTCATTATGCTATTTTAAGGGCGCATGCTTGACCATACTGTATAGCGTGCACAACGCGCATACACTTTGCTCATGTAATCTACACAGATGCAACAGTTATTTTTGCAAATCATAAATTGTTACACTTAAAAAAAATATTAACACATGAGATGACGGAAATCATTGTGGTGTGCCACGAAGATGTGAAAAATTAGGCATAAATCTAGCTTACAAATTATTCAGGCTAATTGTAGTAATTAAGGATCAGACCTGTTTGAGGTCATATATGTATATAAGGACATCTGACAAATTGGTTTGTCCGTCAAGAACCAGGAAAAAAAAAATCGATGAAACAATTGTGGCTATTTCCTCCCACGCCTGTTTAACCGACGCTATTTTGGGTGGGTTTCTCCCATCCCCATACAACACAACTTCTCTGTCTTTCACTGCTCTTACAAGAACATCAGTCTCCTCGGCTGTGAACCGCTCCTGGCGTGCGCCTGGTAAATACGCCATAATAATAGCAATCCATAATGGAACTTGCGCACCTGCTTTTAAAGGGAATGTTGGATGACGCTCTGATTGGTTTATTTCACGTTACGCCCAAACCACACCTATGAATAATGAAGCTACTTCAGACCAACCCATTTTAGATTTGCGCCGGGCGCAAGAGCCATTTATCCCGCCGGGAAAATAGCAACAGCGCCGAGACCCGCCCACAAACTTACTTGCGCTTTGCGCTTTGACACTTGCGTTTCAGATCGTTAAAATAGGGCCCATAGAGTTCAGAGCGTGATTCATTTGAGTCAGTTTCGGAGTTCAAAGCGGGTTTGCAAATCATTGAATCAATTTGGGAGTTCGGAGTATGGAGCGTGAATCATTTGAACCAGTTTGGGAGTTCGAGCGGGATCGCAAATCATTTGAGTCAGTTCTGGAGTTCAGAACGGCTTCGCGGATCATTTGAATCAGTTTGGGAGTTAGTAGCGGGATCGCGAATCATTTGAGTCAGTTTGGGGATCGCTAATCATTTGAGTCAGTTCGGGAGTTCAAAGCGGGTTCGCGAATCAGTCAGTTCAGGGTTCGCGAATCATAGCTGTATATTGATAGGCATTTTTAACTAATTTAGTAGCTAGTTCTAATTAAGTTTTCCATGCCTGTTTAGGTGTGATATGTGAACTTGTATTTTTTTGTTTTAATGATGTGCCTTTTAGTATCAAGTATATTCAAAAACTAAACTAATTCGTGCCTAAAAAGTGCAAGCATAGGCTAATGTAAAGTTACATGATGAAGTCATACTAGTGCGCATGTGCATTTTGAGTGCGTTCTTTCACTGCATTATTCGGTATATTCAAATTCATTTATGAATGCATGTGAATGATATGGAGTCAATTTAATGGCGTATATATACAAAAATTAACGTTTTGCAAAATAAAATAAAGTTGTGCAAACGAAAATTAAAGTATTGAGGAAAATAAATTTGCTTTTTGCAAACAAAAATTTAGAATTGCAAAACATAAATGAAATTAGGTCCTGTCATGATGAGCAGAGACTTTTGAGTGGATCGTTTATTTTTATTCAATAGCATTAAAACATTCATGTTTTCATTTTATTTACTTTATTAACAAATGTAGCCTATATGTATTAGCAGTGTTTGCTCAAGTTAAAGAAGTTGTTAACATGAACATATGCTGTTTATTTCTCTCGATGTGCATACTTTTATAGCATTAAAATGTGTATTGTTTCATTTGGTTAACTGCAAATGTTTGTTTAAAATCTCTCAACTTGTGGGAGGACGCCAGCGCACAGAAGCGTTCTTTGCTCACATTAGTTCAGAGTTACTGCTAGTTTTAATGTAAAGTAATGCAATTCACTTCATAAACTATAACTTTATCATTATCACATTATCACACATCATTAAAGAGGTCTACGACTCAAGTTTCATATCCATCGCAAATTCGTTTTTTATTTAACTACTGGCATAAATAAATAAATTATATTAATTGTAAGATAATTTTTTCTTTCTGGTTTAGTTTTGTCGTGGCCAAGAGGCATTAATTCTTGGGAACGTGATAATGTCGTGGCCACGAGTTCAATGAATCAGGGTGACCAGAGCAAGATTATCAGAGATTGATCAAATATTCAATATTCAAAGCAGGTTCACGAATCATTTGAGTCAGTTTGGGAGTTCGGACCGGGATCGCGAATCATTTGAGTCAGTTTGGGAGTTCAAATCGGGTTTGTAAATCATTTGAGTAATTTTGGGAGTTCGGAGTAGGGGAGAGCGGGGTCTAAACTCGAAAGTAACGTGGGACCATAGTAACAAATCGATTTTCTTGACTGAGCTGAGAAATATCAACAATGATTTCCTCATCGTTTCCCGAAGTAAGGTCCATAAAACTGTTTTCGAGTACAAAAAGTAAATTATTGAAGCGGTAATTTTTTTTATTAGTCGTGTTGTTTTTCTTGTTTCATGTGTCACAGTAATATCAATCTACAGGTTATTTAGTGCTTTAACACATCCTAAAGTTTGCATTTTCAGTTTTTTTTTATAACAGTTAGTAACAGTTGATAATTTTGTCCCACTACAGTGACAAAAAGTATTTATTTTGTTCCAGTGCAAGCTATATTGTGGATTTCTGTGTCTTGCATAATTTCTTACGAATGTTTATGTCATATTATACCAAAAGAATATGTCTGGGTGAGGTTCAGAAAGACAGACAGAGGCCTGGTTCTATCCAGATGTTTTTGAGAGGGTTTTTCTGGACATAGAGGAACATCACTCTCTCGGCAGCTGCTACATCACATTTATATTTAGGTTTTAGCCATATCTTAGCCTTTAAACCTCCACCTTTGAATTTGCAGTGTTTTCAGACGTTTTAATGCACATTTTCAATTTATGCATAAAAACAACTGGATGGAAACATAAATAGGCCTACTGTTACATTATGTTTAGAGGTTTTTTTATTATGCTAAATGTGATTAAATTGTTATATTGTGCATTCTGTAGATTTTTAAAAAAATAAAAATACATTGAAATTGACAATAAAAAATACAGTCAGGTTTTAAGACATCTGATGAAACTTAAATTTAAAAAGAAAATATGAAAATGTAATTTAATAAGTTTTTGCAAAGATAAAAGGACAAAATATGTTTGCAGTTACATATTAACAAGGTCACAATCAGGTATACTTAAGAAAAATAAGAGTAACAGAAAAAAAATCTAGCTTATATTGTTGTGTTACTTTCTTCCCGACCGATGGGGCTGAAAAGTAACAATGTGCAACTTATGTTCAAAGTGAAATTATACTTTGAACAGTCTTAGTTTTTCTACATTTCTACAAAATACCACCTGGTTTTGTTAGAATACACTTCTGAGTTACTGGCCACAGCAGAAATATATCTCTGTACAACATTATCTTTTAAAATGATGTTTTTCTGAAAAATGGTACTTTCTCTCCCCTATGGAGCGTGAATCATTTGAATCAATTCGGGAGTTCGTAGCGGGTTCGTGAATCATTTGAGTCTGTTCGGGAGTTCGGAGCGGGTTCGCGAATTATTTGAATCATTTCGGGAGTTCGTAGCGGGTTCGCGAATCATTTGAGTCCGGGAGTTCAAAGCGGGTTCGCGAATCATTTGAGTCAGTTTGGGAGTTCGATACGGGATCACGAATCATTTGAGTCAGTTCGGGAGTTCGAGTGGGTTCGCGAATCATTTGAGTCAGGTCGAGAGTTCGTAGCAGGTTCGCGAATCATCTGAGTCAGTTCGGGAGTTCGATACAGGATCACGAATCATTTGAGTCAGTTTGGGGATCGCGAATCATTTGAATCAGTTCGGGAGTTCATAGCGGGATCGCGAATCATTTGAGTCAGTTCGGGAGTTCGGAGCGGGTTCGCGAATCATTTGAGTCAGTTCGAGAGTTCGATACGGGATCACGAATCATTTGAGTCAGTTTGGGGATCGCGAATCATTTGAATCAGTTCGGGCGTTCGTAGCGGGTTCGCGAATCATTTGAGTCTGTTCGGGAGTTCGTATATATTTATATAATTTTATGTAGTTAATATCACACGAAGAGTGCCATTTCAGTTTTTCTCCAAAAATCAGCATAATTAAAATGTGATATTAAGTTACTTCAAACAATAATATAATTACAAATACAAAATGTTGCAGAATAATGTAATATATGAATGAATAATAGCCTAAAGAACCTTTGTGTCAAAAGGGTTCTTTCTTGTCATTATAGAACCTTTTTAGCATAAAAGGTTCTTTGGAGTTGAGTAAAGAACACTATGGTTCTATATAGAACCCCAATGAAGCCTTTTTTCTAAGAGTGTGTTGTCATAACGTTCACCTTGGAGATTGAAAATGTTTCTTTTTTGAGATCCCAGGAACCCAAATTCGGACCCAGAACAATAAAACCCACAGAAGAGGTGGGAGTTAAGGAGGAATCTTTATATTAGCAAACTGCAGGGAGAGGAAGAGTAGATATAAGTCATCATCTGCAAGATTAACCACTATCTGATGTGATCCGACCACCTCAGAGAAAACCAGTGTTGAGCTGCTGCAAGAGCTTTTGAAGCACAGCAGCTGTGGTCAAAGAGTTCTCGTATGTTCTGATTGGTGGATGATGATGATGAGTGGATAAAGACTAGAGCAATCAAATAGTGAGAGAGTGATCTGCTCACCTGGTTATGTTCGTGGACAGGGACGGACTGGGAATAAAACCCGGCCCAAAGCAATCGGCGCGCGGAAACTTGACAACAGTCTGTCTGCGCCATCTTTGTGTACTGTTGATTGAAACACTCAGCTTAAACACTCTGTGTACTGTCAGGTATTTTGTCTACTTCTGAGGGTGGTTTGACAAAAAAAATAAAAATAAATCTGACTTGGGGCGCTTAAAAGTAATTTAAAGTTGAGCTGGAGTGAGTGTCTTTCTCTGCTCTTGGTCTAAGCTCAACCTGAATAAACAAATTATGAAATGGATTAAAAAAAATAAAAATAAAAAACAGGTTTTATTCCAAGATAGCATGGAATAGATTATATAATCTGCTGTTATAACAGTAACTGTTATAACCTCGTCACGACGTTACCAACATTTTTTAAAGTAAAAGCACAAAATATTTCTTAATATTAGCTACTACATGTGGCATTTTATAGCTAAAATGTTGAAGTTTAGCTGTTTTAACTACTGTATTCATTAAAAATGTAGCAACCTGAATATGACTTCCTAACACCATCCCTAGCAAGTAACTCTTTCTCCTCTCATGTTCCATACTTACCGTATATTTCCGGACTTTTTTCATAGTTTGGCTGGTCCTGCGACTTATAGTCAGGCGCGACTTATTTATAAAAATTTATTTTACATGAACCAAGAGAAAACATTATCATATACAGCGGCGAAAGGGTGCTCTGCTCAGTGCTCCTGTAGTCTACCACTGAAAAAACAGACGGTAATGTTTTCTCTTGGTTCTTGGTTCTAAATAAATGCGACTTACAATCCAGTGCGATTTATATGTTTTTTTCCTCGTCATGACGTATTTTTGGACTGATGCGACTTATAGTCTGAATGAGGTGATGACTGGAGTACGGGCCGTTCTGTGATTCTCCAGATCACACAGATGGCCAGTCCGCCCCTGTATATATATATATATATATATAGATAGATAGATAGATAGATAGATAGATAGATATATAGATAGATAGATAGATAGATAGATAGATAGATAGATAGATAGATAGATAGATAGATAGATAGATAGATAGCAACCTCATTCCCTCATTCTTGTTATTAGAGAGTTTCACCTGTAGGACTATGCATATGGCACAAGGTGGCAGTGTTTGTCAAAAACGCACAGACAAGAGCGACTCGATTCACAGAACTAAAATACTTAAATTACCCAGAAATTGAAAAGGACCTTTAACTAATCTAACATTTTTGGTTGTCAGTGTAGGCACCTGCAACTGTTCAAATCTGCTATGAGACCTAAGAGATTTTTAAAATGTTCTCTGTCAAAAACAACACTAAAACAATGCAAACATTAGACATAAGCCCATATAGGCCGTTAACTCACGTTCCAGAGGCTGAAGTGCTTGGAATTTGGTTATTTTCTTCCTGAAGATGATGATGATTCTAAAATAATTAGTAAAATTGATGACTAGAGAAATACTATTATAAAATGTTATATGTTATTATATGAGCACTATTACCCGGCTGAATCTCTCATTTAATACAATGAAAATACGTAATTTCAATTCTTTTATTCTATTCCTTTGCACAAAACTTGAACTTCTCGTAGCCCCTGAATTTAAAGGCCAGTAAATGTGTCATAATTCCATATTTCTGACTGATGGCTGATTGATGTGTGAGCAGCTGATCATTTTGTGGTGAATGTTCACTCTGTCAAGTCTTTCAGTCTCTCTATAGAAACCCTATGTTTAGACTCCTATTGCCCCATCATCAGATGTCATCATTTCTTCACCTCCAGTAGACGAGTCTGTCATCTAGGTCTAGTGTTACTGTAAGGCATTCAGACTGTAAGTAAACTGTGCTGGACATGGCCTAATGGTTCATCTGGTGTGAACACAGAGAAAAAGAGATCATATGTTGTAAAATAAAAAAATATTCACCATCTTTACAGGAGGAATGGAGTTTATTTTTTTATTTTTTTACCTAAATACTGTCACTCATAATTTGAACACTTATGTAAAAAGGGACAGAATGATTATCTTTAATAGAAATTAATATTTATACCCAAGTAAAGTGTTTTTGTGCATTCTATGTGGCAATGCAATAGTAGTGCATGCAAAATGCATGAGAACTTGGACCATTATGTGTTAACATACATTCAAATAAGGGAATCGTTCTCTAGTGTTACAAGAAAGAACTATACTGAGATCTGACTTGATAGTTGTAAAGGAAGTTCACCCAAATAATGAAATGTCATTATTTTCCATGCTATTGCAATGAATTGGAAGCTTTCAAGTTCCAAAAAGGATTCAAAAGCAACATAAATGTACCATAAAATATAAAAGGAGTCCATTTGAATTGTGCATTAAATCTTTTGTAGATCATTATGTTATTATTCACCGTGTGCTGTTACTAAAACTGTGAGTGATGAATCAGTGAGTTGGACTAAACTTCAACCAATCATTAAGATTTGGTAAAATGAGTATTTGCATATGGATTCTCCTTTTGTTTTAAGGGTTTAATGATACAATGTTCATTTTGGATACACTTACTCAGAGAGCCTTTGCAAAATATACAGAAAACACATTATAGACCTTCATAAGCAAAGAAAACAATGATCATTTATTTTGTTCTCAGGGATGCGTGGAAAGCACACACAACCATATATATTTTCTTTTCTATGTATCAAACATTGCTGCAGGGCTTTACTGAATGGTTTTTGGAAACAGAAACACTGAAAGATTCAGAAAACAATGAGTTTTATTCACAGCACGGTGTCCCACTGTTTTAATTTCTTGTAGGAACTATTGTGGCAAAGCTTTCTTACCAACAGCACTCCGTTTAAATCTTACCATCAACACTTAGTTTTAATTACAATTGATCACTTTGCTCTTTCTATTATTGATTGTACCAGTCAACATCAATACTTCTTCAAATATGACATCTTTATAGACACAGCCAGTGTTGTAGAGTTGCATTATGAACTCAGCAGAATATATGGACATCCTCAAACACTAATGTAACAAAAAATAGAAAATAGAAAGACATAAACTTACATTTCTGTAACGTGATGTTAGCAAAACACAGCAGTCATGTTACATATGTAAAATAATAAGACTTTTCAGATAGAGTTTCCATGCATATTTTCAGTCTCGGAAAACACACAAAATAATACTTACATCCATTTAACCTTCTGGAAATTCCTCTACTTAAAATGTTAAACAAGTTAAACTGTACACGATTCTTTAACATGGTGCATTCTGGATGTTGTATTGATATTTAGTTCTTACAGGTTTCTTTATAAAAGCACCCACATATCTTTGGCCAAAGAGATCAATCATGGACATTAGATAAACAAATACATTATTTGAAAAAATAAATAAATAGAAGAGCTAATTAATAACACCTAGTTAGAATAATTTAAATTAATATTAGATACATAAGATGCACAAAGCTATCAAATACTCAACTGACTCTAAATAGTGTCTAATAAATTCTGAAATAAAAATGTGTATTTTGAGCTGATAAAGCAATGGCTTTGCTGAACTGTTAAAGGTGAGGAGAGTTTTTCTTCAGGGTCAGTCAAGATCTTTAATTTTATTAATTTTTTTTTTACTTGGTCAGTGCAAAAGTCCAAAAGTGCACCGCTGTAAATTTCTCATGCTAAAACCTTATCGCATTGTGCTATCCGCAAAGATCCTCTGGATGAGAAAAGCTTTCGGACACATTCTATCTATGATGCGCTTTCAAGTGTTTGACAAAGATGCTCAATAAAGTATTTTCTGTTCGCAGTGTTAGCGATTCGTCTTTCACAGTCAGTAACATCGGCTTTATTAACGTCCTCACCTGGCATCTCAAAATACAACACAGCAAAACTCTCCCTTTGATACTGTTCCTCAGTGATTTGAGATCCACACAGATGTTCCAAGGGGCACCTGTAAGTACAAAGACAGATCTGTGAATATGAGAAACTCAGCAACACTCAGCAAAAAAGTAGGTTGGTAGGTTGCACTTTAAAGGGATGCTACAAAGACTGTACATCAAAAAAGAGACAAACTGTCTGCAAAAAAAAAAAAAAAAAAAAAAAAACATAAACAGCCCCAAACCAACCAGCAAAGATTGCCTTGTTAGTATGATTCTGTTTGCAGATACTGCAAATAAACCAGCAAAAAAAGCATTTTTCACTGTTGATGGCCAATAGATATATAAATAGAATGATAGCTATAGATGGATAGCTAAAAAGTAAGTGAGAATGATAGACAGACAGACAGATAGATAGATAGAGAGATAGATAGATGTAAGCAACACCCACGGATGATAGATTGGTGTTTCCTTTGAATAGAGCCTTGCTGTTTTTTTATTTTGTTTGCTTTTTATTTTTATCACGCTGCTGAATGCTCCTTCGACAAGAAAACACACGCAAATGGTTCTTGTGGTAGAAGTGGGTGTTTTTCCTTTACTACTCAAGCCCTTAAGGGTTTTGGTCAAATTTCCCATGAATGCAGCATTTTCTATTGAAGGCAAATACAGTCTTCTCACGGTTACATCAATAGATGGCAGTTATGATTTGACATCATTTTTGATAGCAGTAAGGGAATACTATCAAAACCTTGCTTCAGGCAGAGGAAATATGACATTTGTATGATGTATAAAAACACTACATTTATAATGATATGCCTTTTAAAATCACGTTTTGCGAGGGGTCAACGGAGGTAGTCTGAATGAGGTTATTTTAATGAAAAAAAATGATGTACCTTTTTTTTTCAGTGCAAATGATACATTCTTTTCACTTCCAAAAAAAGAGTTTTTCACCGTATATTGAGGGGGAACTTACTATTAACCAGTTAATATGTTTTTGAGTCTTTTACCATTAAAATAACAATCATTTAACAAATGGAAAAAGTTTATGAAAACTACTTTAACTTATTCACAAGAACAGTAAAAGACACAAGAGACTGTACGTGTCTATACAATGAGGGCAGATGCCTTTTTGTCCAGTATGATTTACCCTGTACTGGCATGAGAAACTGTCTGTCTGCATGTAGCCGGGGGTAAAATTCTGTTTTTAAGGGCGCAGGAGCGATAGGGCAAATGTGAGAGCATGCTAACTCTTCTCTTCAGGGATCAACGCAGATAACAACACACAGATCACTGTTTATTACTGTCAATCAACTGTCAAACTGATGATTTGTGCTAGCGTTTGTTTCTGAAAAGACTGAACGCACAGTTCAGCACTATATGGTGCTTTGGGGTCAGTGAAGTTACCAATCTGCTCTTGTACTGTTAAAGAAATACCATTATATGTAAGCAGCTTTAAAATGTAAATCATATCTAATATTAACCCTCTGTGAAGCTACATGTGTATAATCTAATGGGATTTCAATAGACAAACAACCATTCAAAGGTTTTGGGTCAGCATGATTATTATTATTTTTTAAGGAAATTTATATTTTTATTCAGCAAGGATGCACAAAATTTTTAAAAAGTGACAGCAATGACATTTATAATGTTACAAAAGATTTCTATTTCAAATTAATGCTGCTATTTATAACTTTCTATGCATCAAATTTAATTACAGTTTCTCTAAAATATTGGAATAATGGTTGCTGTAAATTCAGCTTTGCATAACATGAATAAATAAATGTAAAAATATATTAAAATAGAACACGTATATCTTACTGAACCATAATGTTGAATGATATATCCACTAATTAAATAAAAAAGAAAGGTCACCAGGGCTAGTTGTCACATGGCAAAATGACATACGCTTTTAGTAACTACAAGGGGAAGAGGAAAATAGCATTCAAAATATATAACAGAATCATTTAGCATTTGTTTTATTAATACATTCATTCATACAATAATCATATTCGCTGCACGTCTATCCAAATGCTTTCCATAATTTATTTTCTGCTTCCAGTTTCTTCGCTTGTGCACCCAAATATTGTTCCAGCGCAGAGAAATATCCATATCAACAAGCATCATTTCAAGAATTTTGTGCAGGCTTAGTGAATTTTTGCTTCCAAAAGCTCAGTAATAAGGAAGTAATGAGATGTGCTGCTTCAAACTGCATGTATTGAGGAGCAAATGTGTGCTGCAGAGATAGAGAACAAGTGCAAAATAAACCCAAAAGCAGTTCACTGCCATTTAAAAGAAGGAGAGAGAGAGGGAGATGTTATGGATATCAAAATGTAAAGGGGGCAGTCAATACAACTCACGTAAAAGGATTCAGGACACCTTGAGTTCCCTAACAATCCCATATTGGAAGCTTTGAAGACAGTTTATTTCAATGAAATATATTACAGAGCAGTATTTCTTAGTAGATCTCCGGCTATAAGTCATTAGAGGGCATAAAAGTTCACAAGAGCAAGTTTCAGCAAATATGACTTCACAGCAGAAACCAAACACAGCATAAAAGAAAATGCTAGGTTGTTGTGGGTAGTTGGCAGCTTTGCTAGTATTAAAGTGTTCTGAATGTTTAAGTGCATTGCTATGCAGTTTATTGGTTGTTGTGCTAGATGGCTTCTAGTTACAACATTATAATATTGTAGTCTCTAGATATGCCTCATGCAACTTTCAAAACTGTTTTCTGGAGTTTTTGACTACTGAAAGTTATGTTCGAAAAGTCATTCTTTAGCTGAACAATTGGTACCGTATACTGTTAAACAATAGAATGCACTGTACTTTTATTCCTCATGGCCTCATTTTATTCCTGTCACAATAATGGCACATCACATGTAATGTCATTCAATATGGCACTACCCAAGACTCAGGACCTCAGACGTCACGCCCACAAACTGATGGCTGAACGTCTGATGCATATGGGACACAAAAGTGGAAACAACGAGCGCTTATCAGGATCAACCAAATGCTGGATTTTCAAAAGTATGTGAAATATTTCATGTTTGCCGCATAGAATCTTTAAAATATGTCAGAGAGATTTGCACACCGGTCTGTTATTGTTGCGACATTTCCACGCCTCAAAACATGACGCAGAACAAAACAAACTGGGATTGGTTGTTTGACATGTCAGTCAAACGGCCTCGGCCAATGAAAGCTGCCATGAATTCCAGACCTTCAGCCTAAAGGACACTTCCCTGACTAAAGTCTTGGTTTTGTTTTCTTTTTACCATTTTTTTATCTAAAAATCTGATCACTTAAATTAAAAATCCAAAGAGGTTCTTCTATTATTTGCAGGGTTATATAAAATAATAATAATAAATAAATAAAATAAAAATATTAGATGAAAAACAAACTTATTTCAGGTAATTTATTATTATTATTATTATTTTTTTAGCTTAACTTGAATTACTAAAATAAACAATTAGAAATAAAATAAATAAAGGCTAAAACTCAAGTAAAACTAAAACCGATATAAAAATTAATTTTATCTGATTGCTTAAAGTAATAAAATAAAATAAAAAGGTTCTTCATGCAGGGTTATTATCATTAACTAAAACAAATATTAAAACAAACATTTAAAAGTTATTTCAGTTAGTTGTCAAGGAATATGTTTTTATATGTAAAATGTATATAAGCTAATAATTCTAAATAGTAACTTAAAACTATAATAGTGTGAATAATACTTAAATAATACTGCTCCGGAGGGCATCAACTGTAAAACCTTTCTGGTTCTGATTGGAGGCTTTATTTTTAAAAGGGTGATTTTGACGGGTTGATTTATTTGTAGCATTCTTCTAGATTTTAATGGTATCTCAGGAGATTCAGGACAGACTCCTGAGAGTGGCTGTTACCTGCTATTGCGTCCTGTCTGGCTCGATCTTGGTCCCTCCGTTCTGCTTGTCATTGATGGATTTCTGCGAGAGGCGTGAGGACATGGTGGCGGCTTGGACAACAGCCTTAAAGCTGCGCTTGCGCTTCTGCACGTTCTGCTCCGGGTGCAAGATGATGACGTAGACTTTTGGTATGTAGAGCATCCCCAGAGACACAGAGGCACTCAGACTCATGGAGACGGTCAGCGTCGTCGTCTGGATGAACATCTACATCAAAACGCAGGAAATAAAAGGTCAAGAGTTACAGATCAAAAGATCATCAGAATCATCTCAGATCTTCGCAGGATATGTTAGAGTGAAAATCTGATGCTACACCCCAAAATAATATAAAGATAACATGACAAATAAGATTGCTTTAACAGCTCAGTTGTCACTGTGCAACATAGTCTTGATTTTTCATCTGACAAAAAACATATAACATGTAACATATAAGTATTTTTTCATAATCATAATATTTAAATGCCAAGTAATAATTAAAATGATAACATTTTTTACATTAGTCAAACATGAACTAACTAATTATTATTTAATAAACTTAATTCTTACAATTATTAATCATAATTATTATATATTACTATTTAAAAGTTTGATGTCTTTAGGTCTCTTACACTCACCAAGGCTTGTGAAATAATATTAAAATTTAAAATAACTGTCTTCTATCTGAATATATTTAAAAATCGAATTTATTCTTGTGACGCAAAGCTGAATTTTCAGTCATTAACCATTACTAATATTCAGTGTCACATGATCCTAGAGAAATCATTTTTCTCATTTCTTATTATCAATATTAAAAACAGTTGAGTTGCTTAATATTTTGGTGGAAATCATGATGGAAATCTTTTTTCAAGATGTTTTGCTTGAATAGAACATTCAAAAGAAAAGCATTCATTTGAAATAGAAATCTTATAATATTAAAAATGGCTTTACTGTCACTTTTGATCAATTGAATGCATCCTTGCTGAACAAAAATATGAATTCCTTTCAGAAAGATATCTTACTAACCCTGAACTTTTAAAAAATGGTGCATTAATGGTATCCACGTAAGTTTTATAGCTCTTAATTTGTGTCAACTATCATTTGTTTTCCTAAAATGAACTGAAATTAAAATCTAATGTGATGCTTGAATGAAATAACTCTTAAAGCCTCCTGTGCATCCTTTTAGCAATACAATCTTCCTTTGGACTGGCCATGGCAATGCATCAAAAATTACATATACTGTATGTAGCTGCCAAGGCAAATAAAAGAGCACCTTCCCACCCAAGAGCACTCCCCAGGAAACAGCACACACAGTATAAACCTGATTCGTTTAATCTATGTAGCAATAACTAATGCTCTAATTCCTAATTCCCGCTGACGAGGCTTCTGGCTTTATTAAGATGGGTTGACATTGTCTTCAAAACACTCCTGTTATCAACCTCGTCCCACAGTCAACCCCCAGAACCTCACTGGTGGGCGGAAGAGTCTTTGTCTCTGTGTCATGGTGTGTCTTTCGGCGATAAAGAGGAGAAATGAAATGTGTTTTTTTCTCATCTCATCCCTTTCAATGTCTGCCATATCAAAGGCCTCTTCAAAAAAAAAAAAAAAAAAAACTGTGAGCAATATAACTTGGACTTGTTATCATGAACCGGGAAGGTTGTTGCTTACTTCAATGCCTTCATACTGAAATGATTTCATTTCACATAATTTTCTACTTAAAAGGACTTAAACAGTGACTAAGCGCCGCTCTATTGTTGATGGATTGCTGCAGAACTGTGGAACTGTGAGAACACATTGTGGTGGAAAAACAAGTTGTTTCACAGAGAGATGGTGTTGCATTGCTATATATTGTGTTTTGAAGATGGAGAAGGCGACATGTGAAACGTTGATGTGTAGTATTGCTCTCTGTCCCATTTTGAAAGTATGAAAAAAGTATTAATAGCTCATAAAATTTCTCACTGTCGGAGAATACAGCTTTCATTACAGTAAAAAAACAGTAACAGAAACGACTGGCAACATGAGGGTGAGTAAATGATGACAGAATTTTCTGTTTTGGGTCAACTATCCCTTTAAAGGTTCTTTATGGAACCATATAAAGATTCTTTCTTTTTAAGAGTGTGCTCCTCTCCTAAAACAGCACTAGAATCACTTCTGAGGAGGCTTTTTACTAGCATGTGATGAATGAGGTCAAGTTCAACCTCAAAACCATCCTAAAGATCTCATTTGCACTGCTGCATGTTCAAACTTGGTGTCTCATGTTCAGTTACAAATCAAATCAAGCAAGAAGTGTTAGCGGGCAAAGTCTGACTATGTGCAAATTGAGAGAAAGAACATTAAAATTCAACTTGAATATCAGTATGTTCATCAGAAAAGCTATTATTATTAAAGTTATTATTATTATTTCAGAATATGTGGAATATAGTGCATGAATCCAGATTATATGGCATTTTTGTCACTTTATACAATACCATTCGAAAGTGTGTGGGTTAGATTTTTTTATGTTTTTTAAATAAGTGTCATATGCAAAAAAATAAATAAAAATTTATTACATTGTTTTTAAAGGAAGTCTCTTGTGTTCTCGAAGCCTGCATTTATTTGATCAATAACACAGAAAAACTATTTAACTGCAATTAAATATTTTTATATATTTTAAAATTTAATTTATTCATGTGATGACAACGCTGAATTTTTGTGTTGAAACAGTTGTGCTACGTAATATTTTTTTGTAAAATGCGATATGTTTTATTTTTTTAGGATTCTTCGATGAACAGAAGTTTGAAAGAACAGCATTTATGTGAAATATAAATATTTTGTAACATTTAATGTTTTTTGTTAACATTTAATGTACTATCACTTTTTAATGTAATGCATCCCTGCTGAATCCAATAAATAATTTCTTTAAAACAAAATGACACAAGTTAATGCTTTATATTTTTGGTGAAACTACTTGTTTACCAACATTAATAATGAATCCCATTATAATAAACACCTCACCTTCTCAGTGGACTGTGCTGTGCCAAAGAAAATAGGCACAAATGCCAGCCAGACGATGCAGGTGGTGTACATGGTGAAGCCGATGGGTTTAGCTTCATTGAAGGTCTCAGGCACACCTCGGCTCTTGACTGCATACACAGTGCACGTGACCATCAGCACGATACTGTAGCTCAGGCAACAGATGAGAGACAAATCAGACATGTCACACTTCAGGATGCCACGTGCCAACTCTGGATTGGGTGGCCGCTGCTCGTCATAGTCCACAATGGTGTGTGGTGGCATCACACCAAACCAGATGAAAACTCCTACAACCTGCAGAGAGACGGGAGGAAGTAAAAGCTGATCATTAAATGGCGAGACTGGGTCAGTCAGAAGGGCAGACTCATTTGTCAAGAGCTGCTGTTAGACTGATGTCAGCAGACATGATTTTTCACAAAATGACTGGTTAAAATAGGCCTGCTATCAGCCTGATTGCTCTTAATGATGGGTTTTAAAGTGCTTTTTAAAAGAGGAAAAGAAACTATAAGTTCCTTTCCTCGCTTTGTAATAACGTGAACAGATTTCTGAAACGAAAAAAGGGAATATGTTCAGCTGAAAGGTGGTACTTAAATTTCCAGTGTTTTTAATTCTGAATTAAGATGTTTTGTGTATTTTGACCATGCCAAATGTAGACTGTCAAAAAAAAAAAAAAATGTATATATATATATATATATATATATATATATAGAGAGAGAGAGAGAGAGAGAGAGAGAGAGAGAGAGAGAAATGTTTGGGGTCAAACTTTTATAAAATAAATAAACACTTTATTGAGCAAGGATGCATTATTTTTTTTATTTTATTTTTATAATTTTCAAAAAGATTTCTATTAGAAATAAATTCTGTTCTTTAGAACTTTTCTAAAGAATCCAGAAAATAAAACATCATTGGATCATGTGACATTGATGCTGAAAATTCAGCCTTGCATCTCATGAATAAATTACTTTTTTAAATATATTCAAAATAGAAAACACAATATTACATTTTTTACTGTATTTGCTCAAATCAATGCATCCTTGGTCACCGACGCCACACTTTTGAACTTTAGTGTAAATACTGTAGTTAGCCATCCTTAGAAATGTCCTCATTTTTTATTTGGTGTTCAATTTGGAGTTACTTTTATGCTCTCTATCACTCATTATTGTTAAAAACAAAACATTATTTTTTCACATACACTGTGTATTTTCATTTAGTAAACATGTTCCTAGCCCAACAACACTCATGTTATTTATAGATGTGTCTTACCTACTATCACAAACTGTGCTCAGATTTGTCAAAGTCTGTTATTAAATATTATTATAAACTCCCATCAAATTCAGACAGACAGCTTCAGACATGAAAGTATGATAGTCTTCATTTTCTTAACTTCTGTCTAATGAGTTATTTTTACTCTATCTAAAACAAAAAATTAAAATTTAAATGGCAAACTCTATGTAAAGAAATAATATATTTTTTTAACTTTAATGTGTAATATCTAGCAAACAAGTTACTGTTTTACATTTTGAACACTAAATAAAAAACAAGGACGTTTGAAATGGGACGTCGGCTCACCATAAATCATAATGATGAGCAGTTGTTTAGAGGCGTGATTTAGAGAGTGTCCTTAGCACCTGTTCTCAATGGGAACATTCAGACTAGGAAGTGACTCGTTCTGGTGCTCATCGGGTAATGCGCAAAACTTTCGGAGAAACTTCTACGGCTGGGAGGAGAACAGAACAGCAGTTGGGGAGACAGATGTTGCTGTCAGAATCGCCCGACGGAGTTCCGTTCTCCGCTCAGCATCGGTGACACATCTGCGCTGGAGGAGATGCTGAGAAATGTCCTGCTGTCAATCATTCTCCCGCTAACGTCCTGTTAATCTCGTCTCCCCCACGCCTCTGCCGGTGACTCATCCAACATAATTCTGGGGATAAACTCAAACTACAAAAGCTTCTAAGATATTATTTTGCAAAAGTTCAAATCAGCACTTTTTCGTCTCCCGGAGAGGTGTTTATCAGCAGACACGATGTGCATCGACAGCGGTTGGGCTTTCTTGTCGCTGTAAATATTTTTTTTTCAACTTTATTGATGTTGGATCTGTTGCTTTTGCACATTAGCGTGTTTGACACGTATGCTGGCACAAGCAGAATGAAGCCCAGGCACTCAACATCAGCTTATCAGCTTCGGCAGAGTGTACAAACACAGGAGAACCTGATTGGCTGGGAAACTGCTATTGACAAAACCTCAAAATTCATCCATAGGGTCGTGTTGAGAATAGAACAACAGCACAGGGGCTTTAGTTTCTGTAACCAGTGGCTCTGTGGCACTTATGAACCTGTGTTTGGCTGGAGGGAGATGGACACGTTCGATCGGGACTTGCTAAGGTGTCTGGCTACAGAATTCAATGCGATGTGCAGCAGAATTTTCTTTAATTTAATTAATTCATGTTTTATTCAATAATTCAATGGTTTTGCTTTGGATTTCTCTTTGAAGCTGCGACAGCTGTTTTTAATAAATGCATGAAGCTAAATGTTAAAGGTGATGTGTGTCATTTTTTATTATTTTTCTTATGCAAACCTAATATGCAAAGAATATTTAAATAACTAATTAACTGATACATTTCCTAGAAATAAATATTTAAACTAACATTTTTTATTTTTTTATTTATTAATTAGTAATAATTTGAATGTATTACTTTTAACAGTTGTGACAAACAAATTAAGAAGAAATATTTTAGTTTTAAACTTCAAGGTCTTCAAGCAATGTTTCTTGAGCGGCAAATCAGCATATAAGAATGATTTCTGAAGATCATGTGACACTGAAGACTGGAGAAATGATGCTATAAATACACCTTTGACATCAAAGGAATAAATGAAAATACATTCAAATAGAAAACAGTTAAATTGCAGTAATATGTCATAAGATTTCAGTTTTTACTGTATTTAAATGAAGCCTTGGTAAGCACACAAGACTTCTATCAAAAGCATAAAAAAGTATTGACCCCAAAGTTGTGAATGACAGTGCAAATATTCTAGCGATATTTAATAATATGTATTCTATTTTCCAACCAGCCCAACTCAGGAACCAGCTCCATAAAATTTGGAACATATAGGAAATGGGTTTCATCCTGCAGAAAGCATTGAAATAATTATCACTTTCATTTAACACGCTCACCTGTACTGAGATCAGTATGAATGTTATCATAAGTTGCGATGTGGGGCTGATGAATTTTGGCGGTGTGACAGACTTCTTGCCCTGCTCGAAGATGCGATAGATCCGGTTGGTCTTTGTAAGCATGGCAGAGTATGTAATGCACATTCCAAGCCCCAGCAGCAGCCTGCGGAAAGCGCACACCACCGTCCCCGGCTCAGCGATCATCAGGAAGGTGATGAGGTAGATGAGGAAGATTCCCGTCAGGAGCACGTAACTGAGCTCACGGCCCGCAGCCCTCACGATGGGGGTATCGTTGAAGCGGATGAAGGTGATGATGACGGACAGTGTGGCCAGGATGCCAAGAATGGCCAGGAACAGAGGGATCAAGGCCCAGGGTGAATACCACTCCAGCTTGATGATGGGAGTTGGACGGCAGGCCGTGCGGTTGAGAGTCGGCCGCATGTCGAAAGGACACATCTCGCAGTTGAACTCGTCAGCTTGGAACTGATAGCCGTCACAGAGCTCACAGTGCCAGCAGCACGGGACACCCTTCACCATCTTCTTCCTCTCGCCCGAGCGGCACGGAAAACTGCAAACCGAGTCCGGCATCTGACGGGATCCACCAGTCCACTGCATCTCTTCCACCTGATGAAATACAGAGAATATTAACAACCAATTAATCTAGATAACAGAAGAAAAACAATTAACCTGCAGAACCAAATCAGTCAAATGTTTTGGAACAAACAGTAAGCAAAAAGGATTTAAGTTAAGTTTTTAAGTTTTTTCTGCTCTCAAAGGCAGCATTTATTTGATAAAAAATGTGAAACATTATTGCAGTTTAAAATTTCTTTTTTCTATTTAAATTTTTTTTTTTTTAATATAATTTTATTCTTGTGATGGCAAAGATGAATGTTCAGCATCCTTCAGAAATCCTTCTAATGTACTGATTTCCCTTATGAAACAAAAATATATTGCAGTATATTGGAAAATATCATGTAATATATTAGGCATATATTCTTATATATATTTATTTTTTCCAATATATTGCAATATATTGAAAGCGGCAATCATTTGTATATTTTGCAATATATTATAGAATATATGTATCATCAATATATTATTAAATGTATTCAAATATATAAAATATTAGAAAATAAAAAGGGAAAGTAATATAACAATATATCACAATATATTTTAAGAAATATATTGGTAAATATATTTTCCTTTCGTAAGGGTTGCCACCTTAAGAGACATTTCTTATTATCACTTTTGAATACAGTTCTACTGTTTAATATTCATATGAAAACACTAATACTTTTTTTTTCAGGATTCTCGAAATAGCGCAGAATCTGAAATTTTATGTTATAATGGTTAAAAAATAATAATACATCAATATAATAAAACTTTAATTAACAAAATTACATTTAAAAAAAAAAACATTTTAAAAAGCGGGAAAAGTTTGATGAGTCTTCACTTTTATGTATAACTCGTACATGTTCTTGGATCCTTCAGGTGTGAAGATGTTTAAAGTGTGTGCTAATGTACAATTCAAGTCAATTTACATTGAGTCGCAGGTTATTGGTCCACTGGCCGATGACTCTGTATCCTGGATTGGTGGTGTTGGTCATCTGGTACTGAAAGATGTCATAGCGTCCAGGAGCATCTCCGTTCTCATTAAACAGAACGGCAGTACCAGCGCTACCTGATAATCACAGAAGAAACACGATTCATCTAGTTTAATAAGACTCTTTTGCTTTGATTTTGTCTTTTGCATCTTTTTGCATGCATTTCTATTAAAACAGGAAGTTGGGAGAGGATGTTTTGACCTTTTTTGGAGCATTTTATTGTGCAAGGTGATATTCTTTATCGAGACGCATAAATCTGCTTTTGAGTTACTTTTGTCAACTTTTAAGATAACTGAAGGCCACAAAACAATTCTGATTTCTGGTCTTTGAAGAAATACATTACAGATTTGATAGTAAATTATAGCTGAGAAAATCAGCTCTTCAGATGAGCACGATCACAGCAAGATTTATCATAAATAGATATCGGGTTCTAGCTTCACTGATCACCTCCTCTTCCTGTCACTCCTTCTCCACTGAGACTCTGAACATCTTCACTTCGCTCTACACCCATCTGCCATATAGATGCTCCGTTCATGCATACTTTACCCTGCTGCGTGACATAACATGCAGTGATATCTGTTTTTAGTCTATGACCAGATTTGAATGGGAAACTCAGAATGTATTAAATACAAACATTGGGATGTTGGCACACGATTGGAAGTGCTTTGAACCTGTCTTTGTCAACCTGAATATGTGCATTTAGTTCAGGCATTAGATCCCTTCCTCCAACTCAGCAAAAACACGTCATTGAACCACTGATAACCTGCTTCTGTAAGCCCTGGATGGATGAGGATTTGTTTTTTCCTTATTTGTTCTTTGCTGTGTAGGAGGAAGACATCTTCATTTGAAATTCTGGGGTGAAAAAAGGACTTATTTTCCATGCAATTTTCTCCTTCACGATAATGCATGTGGCTTGTTCAGCCAGTTCCCTCCAGGCGAGCTTTCACCAAATGTTTGCGAGATGACAGTCACTCTTGAGGAAGTGATTTAATGGCAATTCCTTCATGGACAGCTTCACAACACCAGAGCAAACTTAGATTTAGTTGTCACAACTTTTCTGGAGATTTTGTTCTGTTTTCAATCTACACAGATCTATGAGGCCAAAGTGGTATTGTGAAGTACTAAGCACATGCTGAATATAAACACCACATGAAACACATTTAACAACACTATTGTCACACATTTTAAAATTAAATTCATTATTCTGAAAATAATATTGTAGGGCGGACTTGATATTCAGAATTTGATTAGACTGTGAAAAGTAGCTATAATATTAGTGTTTAATAGAGGTAGAATTTTTTTTTTTTAGAAAATAAATAGTTTTCTTTTCTTGGAATAACATGTTCTTGTATATTGTAGACAATATTTTTATTGTGAGAATGCTGGAACACCCCTTTTTCCAGCTTCCCTGGTAAGGCCGTATGTTTGATAAATGATCTGGCTTATGGTAGGTTAGGGACTGAGGTGCATCTGTCCTGACACACTTGCTTGTCAGCGCCTCACCTTAAATTTTCACAATAGAGTTCTGGTTGTGTCGCTTTCGACAGGGACCCCTTACATCAGTGTCAACATAACATCGAACGTAAGTGACTGATAGAGAACATCTCGGTTATGTAAGTAACCCTCATTTCTTGAAGGAGGGAACGGAGACATAAGTCATATCACACAAATGCACTGAATGTCGTGATGCTTCTCGGCTCCTCAGCACAAACCTGAATGAGTGGATGCACGCCACGATCTTATATACCTGTATATACAGGGATTGGCCACTCCATTGTAATTGGCCATTTCTTGTAATGATCAGAGGAGACTGAGGCTTCCAAGTGAGACCCTTTACGTCAGTGTCAATGTTTTCAACTGAATTTTGATAAAAATGTTTGCAAACACAAATTTTCAGAGATTTTCAGCAAATAGCAATTAAAACTTCTATTACCTAAACCTGCTGTACTCTTGAATTATATATAAGAGCACACATTCTTCAAAATTTTCACATTTACATTAACATTTATTCTTCTATCAGACTCTTTTATCCAAAAATTACTTACTAATAAGGCAAACAACAAACCAGTTCATCTTAACTTTCTCCATTAATAACTAAAATCATACAGGTTTGGAACAGCATGTACATGGGCAGATTCATGTCAATATGCATGACACAGTGTTCAATCCAAGTGAGTTCGTGAGCCAAAATTAAAGTTCTCTATGGGTTTTAGTTTGGACCTTTGAACATCTTTTGGCATCCAGCCTAATGGCATTTCTGATGCCAGTCAGGTCTCATATTCAGTGATTCTGATCTAGCGTGATGTTGACTCACCATTGAAGTTGACAGAGTGGATGTAGCTAAGCAGCAAACGTCCCTCCACTGGGTCCATCTTATCACAAATGCCCGTGGCTCCCGGGCACAAATCCTGGTGCATGTTGTGCAAAGCATGAGCCATAGCGTAAACCGCATCAATTACGAACTGAACCTTGCCCTCTTGCTCGTAATGAGAATCTCGACTGATCCGTTCTCCTCCTGGAAGAGGTGAGACAGCAACATGACGAATTAATAGATTTAGAGAAGCTGACTGAGAAGACAGACAGAAGACATTAAAAAGCTTTTAAGGCCAGCTGTCATTGTTTCAAACATCGGTTAACTTGCAAACAGCTAACTGGAGCTCTCACCTGTGCATTTTTTCTTTTCTGGGTCTATCTTGATACCCGGACGTGTCAGTTTGCACTTGAAGTCATCCTCCCAGAATTCAGCAAACCAGATGTTCCTGCGGTTGTTCTCCAGGGATCGAGTGGTGAAGTACTGGTCAAAGCCTGATTAAAAAGCAGAAAGTACCAATTTTATTCTCCTAGTTGAATCGATTGTAAAAAACAAAAAAACAAAGCCAGCATTAAATAGAAGTTGCATCCAACTTTAATACCATATTGTGACCTTTTTCCGAGTAACACAGTTTATCAAGCAACAAAGAAATGTAGGACAAGACTTAATTTCATCTGTCGATTGTTGATTGTATTGTCAAATATATTTCAGTGGACAGTTCTCAATTCTCTTAATGTGAAGAACAGTGCAATGGAACAGTGAAATGGAAAGGTTTCATGGATGTAAAATATTTTTCATGGAACCATCAATAAAGAACCATTATTGGTGGAACCCAAATTTTCTTATATAATATTATAAGCGCACAAATTACTCAATCACAATACCATCAGTGACATGCATTTATTTCATGATGATTCTAAAGGATGTAAATGTATATTTCAAACCTTCAATAGAAGCTCTTTTGGGCAGAATGGTGACGGCACCCTCAGCCACTTCCTCCTGGTCCAGGATCGGAGAGCTCTTGGCACCCCAGCTGTCCGATCCCACAAACTTAAAATGACCCGTCAAATTGGACTTCCTTGCAGCCTCCAGGACCTGCCTGGACAAGAAACAGCACAAACAGGATTTTATACCAAAGCAAAGTCAGTCTTACTAATATTATAGAGGACATGCAGTATTCTCTTGCTATTATGCTGCATTTTAGTATTTTGGACAGTAATTTAATCAGTTCAATAATTGCCATTCATGTCATTACTATCATGTAGCGATTTATAACAAAGAGAGGGGAAAAAAGCAATCAAGCTAGTGTCAAACAAACCACTAACATTTTATTTAATGTCTAAAAAAAGAACTTGAGATGTTAGATTCATGGCTATTTGGCTGTAACCAACATCTGTATAAAACTGAAACTGTTTCAAATGTAGAATGTTTACAGTGTTCAAATGAATAGAAAATAAATGGATTTCACTTGAATACTGATACCAGACTTTATTTATTTTTTTCAAAAGGGAGAAACGTAAACATGAAACAATGTTTATAACCCATCACACTTCTGTTATGTAAATAAAATCATATTGTAATTTCTTTCTGCAGGGTTTTGCCAATATAGACTTCTTAAACAAGTCTATATCTTGGTTAAATAGAAGTTTACATGGCACAATTGAAATATATATATATATATATATATATATATATATATATATATATATATATATATATATATATATATATATATACACATACATCTAACTTGATATTATTTGTTATTTTGAATTATAATGAAATAAAATTATTAATGAATTATTAATAAATTAATATATTTTAATTAATTACTTTTAATACATTTGTAATATTTTCAAATTTATTTCGATTTTTTTTCTGCATTTTTACATAACACTTACATAATTGGAGCATGACCAAATTCTTAATATTTTTGCCAATGAGATGGGTGCATTTTTAATATCTGTCAATGATCAACTTAAATGTAATTTGTCCATAAATCTAAAAGAAACGTTGTGAAGAGCCAAGCTGTGGGAGTCCTCCTTTATTGTATTATACAAAGTACAACTGCATGCATATATACACAAATATTAATCTGACATATAAATATATAAGTGTGTAAATGAAAAGACCTTCATGAAATTCAAATATCAAATTGTTAGAGTGGCACTTAACCAAGTCATTCTGAATGAATTAACCCATTCGGTTATGCATTTGCTTTCAGCACTGAAGATATGGTTGACAATTCACGCAGTGTGAGAGACAGCGCGTGTTCACAGGAGTGTTTTAATGAAGGGAAAATTTCATCTGCACAGACATTCTCCACAGCATAAGCCAGTCAAAAAGCATCATCAATAAGGCATATGGATTAGAGACTTTGACATCCAAACCCAGAGGGGCAAACCGTCACTCTTGAGTGTTGACGGCGATAGCAAAGTATTGTCTTTTAACAAGTAGAGTTTTTTTTGTTACTTCTGAATTTGCAAAGTTGAAAAATGGAAACAACTAAATGGTAATATGACAGGGAAAATACAATGTCCCGAATACTGTATCTGTTCTTATCATATATGAAAAGATCAATTGATAAAGTCTTATTTTGGATTTGACAGTATATCACCGTCTAAGTTGACATGTCCCATGCAGCTTTAGCACTTCCAGTGTGAAGGGTGACACCCCTGAGTTACTCAAAGAGCAAAGTTGAAATGATAGATATTATATGTCACACTTTTCATATGCACAATTATCATTTAAAATGATGAAATATTCTGTCTTCCCTTGTTATTTCGCTGCAGGTAATTGAAAAGCCTGTGAAACATCATAACATCTGCACAGAAACATTACAGTAATAAGAGATGTTATATGTAAAAGTAATAATACTTCTTCAATTATATTCTGGAGCATTAAAGCTGTGGTAGGTAACTTTTGATGCTCTAGCGGTTAATAAACAGAACTGCTTGCGTCTTGTGGAAGAACATCATAACCGGATCTACTTCTCTCTGTTTATGTCTATGAAGAATCACAAAGGTACTGGGTTACTCTGCCGTGGTACCCCCGAAGCAATCTAAAATAGTCCAAATATAAACACTTATTATAGGTGCACCCTAGTGATTCAGGACTAGCTAAAAACACAGGTTGGAAAATGGATTCATGGTGTACTCGCTTATTATATACATTTTTCTACATTTTGAAGACAAACAAAGTTACGGACCGCAGCTCTGATTGGTTGTTTCTTACTGGGAGCGATGGAGTTTCTGCCAATAGCAATAGGACCACTGGGAGGAGCCAGAGGAGCTTGATTTTTTTCACAGATTATCTGTCTCATATTCTACTGTCAGGACATAATGACAGGTTTAACAAATATGTAAAAAATATATTTTTTACAAAAGTTACCTACTGCAGCTTTAAAGTAATAGGTTACCTAAAAAAATGACTCACTCACAGGCCATCCAAGATATAGATGATCTTGTTTCTTCATTAGAACAGATTTTATTTTGTATTATTTTGATTTTTTTTTGTATTTCTTGCTCAATAATGGATCCTCTGCAGTGAATGGGTGCCATCAGAATGAGAGTCCAAACAGCTGATAAAAACACCACAATAATCCGCAAGTAATCCACACCACTCTAGTACATCAATTAACACTTAGTGAAGCACACAGTTGTGTGCTTGTAAGAAACAAGTCCATCATTTACATATTTTTTCCTGGTAAAAATATGAGCTCTCTGTCCATAATATTCTTCAGTGAAAATCTTATCTGAACCAGGAGAGAAATATGCATAGACCATATACCGTTTAACAGCAAAAACATTCCAAAACGGTTCTTCTAAACAAATATGTCAGTGGAGTTTAATGTGAGAGGACAAAAAGGATGGACTTTTCACTGAAGGAAGCATTATTATGGATTATGGACTGGTTTGAAGTTAAAAGTCTTAATGGAGGATTTGTTTCTTAAAAACATGCAACTTTTTGCTTCAGAAGATGTTAAAATATGGAGTTGTGTGGATAACTTTTGGATTACCGTGATGTTTTTATCAGCTGTTTGGACTCTTATCCATTCACTGCAGGGGAACCATTGGTGAGCAAGTGATGGGATGCTATACTTCTCCATATCTGAATGCTAAATTTCTCAAGTTTTGCAAATGTTTTAAAAAAAATCTTTTTTGGGTGAACTATTCCTTCAGTGAATAAACCTTTTAGGAGTCTTTAGTTTCAAAATATGGTTCTTTAGAAAAAAAAAAGAAAAGTTTAGGTTATTCAGATCAGTGTATTGCGGTTTGGTTTCTTAAAACACCAATAAATAAAGCAAATAAAGAATAAAATCCTGTAGATTTTTACCCACTTTTGATTCTAATTAAATTTAAGACCAGAAACATATTTTAATGTGAATTCAAACTTTTAAAATGCAAGATTCCAATTGACCCTTTGCAAAGACCTGCTCCCCCTTAGTGACCGTTGCTATGACAGTCAAGCCATGGCACTCTCACACCACACATCATGTTCTCACGCAAAATAAAAATATATTGTGGAGCAAAGAGGACACTGACAACACGCCGACAGACAAGAAAGAGCAGGTTACGCTTTGTATGAAACAAAGTTTCAGCTCTTTATATTTTATTAACACAGTTCAAGAGGAGCACATTCAGAGAAGTAAGCTAATTAACACAAGAGCTCATTCAGTAATAAACTCATTTAATAATTTAAGAGGTATATACACAGTACACAGCAGACTTAACACTGTTCCTTGACAGTTTTCTAGCATCCCTCCATCACCCCATCTCCTCACTTCTAGCTATTCCTCTGTCAATTGAGGGTACTCTGGGTTCGGGGCAAATTCATACGTCAAATATGCATAACCTTTACTCTATTTATTACATGTAAGTGTGAACTTGTGAAATACCATGTTGTGGCTGATTAATGTGTCGTGACAGATTGCTGTAGCAAAAGCATTACATTGCCATAAAAATCCACTGAAGGCGATTTCTAAAGAATCCATGTGCAATTTTATTGAAAAAACTGATATAAAAACAAACTAAGACATCACTTAAACAAGAGAAGACTTAAACATGAACTATATGATTTATATTAGGGCTGGGCAAGTTAACGCATTAATTGATTAATTGTTTTATTATTATTATTCAATTATTGTATTGCAAGTTAACGCAGTTTTTTAATATTATGAAAGTATGTTGCTCACTGGCTCTGAATACACATACAGACAAATCATAGGTCACAGGAGGGGATGCTCCCGATCAAATTATCTAGGCTATCACCATTCACAATCCACTGTCCACTGGCTTTATAAGTTGGAAATAGGATGTTTCCGATAGCATGTGAAGACATCAGAGAAGCGCTTGCTCAGCACAGTGGAGGGAATCGTTTTGTTAACTTAGTGATTTATTATTTTGATTTGCATGGGACGCAGTAACACATATCCCTCTCACCATATTGCTTTACAGATCTATCGCTTTTGCGGTCAGTAATATTCACACAATCATGCAGCAGACGATTCGATACAATTATCGCAGACAATAATAAGATTAATCGCGATTAGAAAAAAAAGCATATAGATAGATAGATAGATAGATAGATAGATAGATAGATAGATAGATAGATTGTTCCCTTTTGTGATTCGTTGGTCAGGAGCCAACTCTATTTATATGCATACAGGAGCATGTGCAATGCATTGCATATTAAAAGCGAAGCATCCCACAATGTCTTATCACTACATCAGTGGATGTTTTTTCTAATTGCACATGCTTTGCATTTAGCATTTGTTTTTTACAAATCTCCCATAAATTACACAAATACTAAAAGTTAGTCCAATTATATCAAATAATCTGTATGTGCCCTTGTTACCAGTCAACCAATATCAAATCTGTGATGACATTAGTCTGCTGCACTGCGACAGATGGAACAAACAGTTTGTTCCACATAACTATTTAAAAAAAAAAAAAAAAGATCAAAAAGAGCCAACGTTACACTCCCATTATGCTTTTGTTATAGACAAAACCATTGCAAAGTTGCTTGTAAACACTCATATAGCAAATATTCTGGGTTAAATACAAGTGAACAATCAAAATGTACCCTCTCTGCCTTAATACTACTTCATTTAACACTTCTTAGTGTATGCAAATCATTAGTGCGTGTTATTTAAGGGGTCAAAACATTTTTGTCTTCTTAACCTTTCATTAAAATCTGCCTCTGAAACAACTTTTTGTCAGCTGATATCATAAGTTTTTTTTTATTTGTTAACACCTTTCCTCCAACATACTGTCAAACAGTGAAAAGGTACCTTAACGAAGTCCAATGGGTTGTTAACATCGCTTTAAGTTGAAATAAAAAATAATAATAATACTTATAATAGTAATAATAATAAATGCATGTGCATTCATGCAATTACAATATAATTCTAGCAGACAAACTTTGTTAGCTGAAAGTTTAAAAGCAGAGACATAAAGCACTTGAATTCATATGAATTATTCAGTAAGTACACAAAATCTTCATTCTGAGAATGGTGCATGTTCGTTTGTAAAATGTATTGGCTCATTTGATGATGATTTAAGTGACATTCCATGGAATTCCTCAGTTTTCTATCAAAAATTAACATGCTTAAATTGTTAATTAAAAAAATTACACTTTTAAAATACCTTTTTTGTGTGTGTCAAACAACAGGTAAGCAGTTGAAGTTAACACTCATTTCTGCCTCCATAAATTTGCACAAGGCGTTCAAATGTAATCAACAGCGTGCAGCAGATGCAGCTGACAGAGTTGAACTTGTATTTAACCCAGAATGTTATAAGGCTTAAAAGGCCTTGCTGATCAAATGTACATTAAGCATATCATTCACTTACTTGATGTCGTCCTCTTGGGCGAAGATGATGACTCCTCGAGCGTTGGGGGTCTCCATTAGTCTCTTAATGATCTTGTCAAACTCTCCTGGTTTGGGCTCTCGTGGGATCTTCAAGGACTGAGCGATGCACAGACCTCCTTTGTCACAGAGAGAGAGAGAGATGGACACCGATGCTGAAATTTCTCTCTTCTAAAATGTGACTCACTTTCTATTTATATTAATGAATTTCTGGCAGCAGATGGGTACAAATGCATGCAGCTGTCTCTGTCATGCTCCTCTTTGTAACTTTTTGAAAGCATATTAATGGAAAGCCCAATCTGGATCATTCTATATGCGTCAGTGTCTTTTAAATCCATAGACTATCAGCGAACAGAATGCAAAGCCTGATGACTGTACGGATACTATACCTGCCTCTCGAGAGATCTGAACGAAGGCATCTACTCCGCTTTCACCATAATTCCCCTCTGACGCTAATGTGGACACATAGTTCCAGCCCAGCGCCTTCACGATGTCCACCATAGCTTGGGCCTGATATGAGTCTGGTGGTACCACTCGAGAGAAGAAGTCGTAGCGGTTATTGTCGCTCAGCTCTGGTGCTGTGGAGGCGTAGCTGATCTGAGGGATCTGAAAGAAAAAGGAAAAGAGAGAGATTTACAGGCCTGTTCAAACCGAGTACGATAACTATAGAGTTAACTATAAAGATAACGATATTAGCGTCCACACCAGGAAAAGATATAGTCTGTTTATTCTAAGAGCATGTTCTTCTGACTCATTAAATTCTCGAGCTCATTAAGCAAGATTGATTCTGATTGGCTGTCAATGTTTTTATGGTTCATCAAAAACAAAAATAGTTCTGAAAGTGATTCCAACGATATCGTTTTTCTGTGCCTTTATTGTTATAGTGTGGACTCTGCTATTCTTTAATATTGAGAACGATTTTTAGAACTTTATCTTTATCGTTATCTTTATAGCTATCGTCCTTGAACGGCCTTTAGTCTGTTTGGTCTTGCTAACATCCCAGGAAAACTGTTTCACTACAAAAAAGAAATAAATTAAAATATTAATTAATTTAAGTTTTTTTGTCTTGGTTTCCAGAAGAAATGTTTACTAAATCCTTAAAAAAAAGTATTCATATGGGAAGATTGTAAAACGCATATTCAAGTATATTCAATTTTTTTCAAGAACATTTTATTTTCAAAAATTTTAATACAGTAGAATAAGATTTATAGTTTTTTTTTTTTTATCAAAAAGATGTACCTTTTAAAAATTTGTGGACAATAAAAAGTATTTGATAGTCTCTAATGCTAACTAAGTCTTCATGTATTTGATTAAAAACACAGTAAAAAATCATAATGTGAAATATTATTGCAATTTAAAATAACTGTTTTCTATTTGAATATATTTTAAAATATAATTTATTCATGTGACGTGAAACTGAATTTTCTGCAACATTACTCCAGTCTTTAGTGTCACATGATCCTTCAGAAATCATTCTAATATGCTGATCTGCTAAAAAAGTACTGGTGCCAAACTTTTAAACAGTAGGCTAGTACAAATGAAAATACATTTTATTATCTTACACAAATACATTTCTCTAGGATTTATCTTGTTTTAAAGATGCTTAGATATTTTGCATTGAAAAGATTTTTTATTTTTTTAAAGCCTGAAACGTACATTTTACCAGCTTACATTTAAAAAACACACAATCATCAATAAATGATGACAAAAACTGCATCATAAAAACGCTCCTTTGCTTCAAATGAGTGTTAGCATGCTTCAAACTTTCATAGAGCACTTAAGCTTTGACAACAAAATGTGGTAGTGAATTATGTGTGCCATTACATCTTTTGTCTGGAGCAAATGCAGATGGCTGCCATTGGTTTCATCATGATTTGTCGTTTGGCCTCAAATACCATTCACCCAGTGACTGACAAACTTGAGCAGTGATCATGTCTCGTCATCTAATACGCAGAAGGTAAGCGAGGTCTCGGCATGTGGGTGAGCAGTAAGGGACGTCCTTACAACAGGTAGATGAATGAACAAACTGTTTGACAGATTATCCATGAGGATAAGAGAGGTTTTAGTTAAATTAAGTTAAGCACAGGAGGAGAGATACAGAGATCAGGAAGGGGGAAGAAAATAATTAATTTAACGCTGATTATGTGTGGCGTCCCCCGCCAGTGAGACTTTAATCCAGCATTTCAAAATCCTGCACGATTCAGGTGTCTAAAAAATCTGACACACCCAATTCAGGTCATGGAGCACTCTACTGATGAACTGATGAAATAAATCAGGTGTGTTAGATCAGGGTTTCACAAAGTGGGGTTCGCCAACCCCTGGTGGTTCGTGAGGGAATTGCAGGGTGTTGGTGAGTTGTTGTATATGGTATGCCTACGAGTAAATACCATTACGAATTAATAATAAAAAATAAATAATAATAATAATAATTAAAAGAATAATTGCAAAGAAATGTTACAGGCTTATACCAATATTAATGTAAAATCTTAAATGTACAAAAATAATTATCTTTTTGGGAAATCCTGTATTGTAAAAATATTTTGGGAAAAAGTAATTACATTGTAAATTACAGTAATATGAATTTTTATGATTTGTTGAGAGTAATAAGAACAATAGCTTCGTAAATATTACTAATACTTTAAAACTGATAAAAAAATAAATGTTTTTTTTTTAAGTTAAACAAGCAAACATGGCATTAAAAAATTTAAATATTTACTTAAAATCTCAGTATTAGATAATGGACCTTTATAAAAAAGCACTGTTACAGAAAGTACCATGGTACTATTGACACAGATTTCACGTTTTGATTTGATATTGATTCATTTGGAAATATTTAAGGTACATGGCAATTTTTGGTGAAATATTATTATAATTAATAATAAATAAATTAACTGTTTTCTATTTTAATTAGCTTTATAAAAAAAAAACGTATTTATTCCTGTGATGACAAAGCTGAATTTTCAGTACCATTAATACAGTTTAATACAGGAAACTAATTATGAATATAGCATAATATATATCATCTAAACATCTGTAAAAATAGGGCATAATGTAAAATACCAAGCAGTCAGATTCTGTCCTAACACAACTGATTCTCAGAATTAACAGTGTAATATTCTGCACTAATTTATCATGACTCCATAACAGAAATGTTCAGTACCTCTCGACACGATCCAAATCCAACCTTTTAATTACACCTCACTAAAGCCCTAAATTCTGTTACATGCATGTAGTATATGTGTATTTGTATTTATGGGTGAATGCTTATGTTTGTCCATGCTTGTCCAACTGTGGGCCTTGTGCATGAAAATTCACAAAGGAAATCAGAATTGAAAATCTTTGATATGATCGGTTTTAAAACAATGTCATGTTTAACATCCCAGTTTTTTCTAGGTAGCAATAAAATTAAATGGAATTCTGATTAGGCGTTCTGCTTCTTAGATGTTTCTATTGAGAAATAAAAAAACTATCTCATGTACCTCCTCTCGAATTACAGAAGATCTTTCAATTCTTGCTTGAACTTGCCAAAACAACAAAATCTGCAATTGCAAAGTGGGAGATATTAATATTAACTAATTTCCCATTCAATTCTTCCAAGACAAAAAATGATCTGAGCTGCACTCCACATTCAATTTATAGCTCTGAAACATCTGAAACATTCAATTTATTCATTCAGCAGATGCTTCTATCCAAAGTGACATGCAAATGAGGAACATCACAAGCTATTTGTCATTAGAGCCTAAAAATATTCATAGTACAGAATGCCAAGTTTGTTAAATTACAAGCTATGTAGAAAAGAAGAAACAAACTGGATCCTTCAATGAAACACAAAGAACACTCATACGTTTCCAGAGCTATGAAAACAAAACCTCTGAGCAATAAAAGTGTCCTCCGGGAGTTGATCTCTTGTCTGTCAACAACAAATCAATCCATCATGATGTCGCCACTGGTCTCCCTCAAATGACCCAAACACAGTTCACATAAACCTTGAGTCGACTCTTGCGTACCCCTTGCTGAAAACGCATTTATGAATCATTGGTTATAGCCTAGAGCTGCAATTTTCTTGATTAATTAGATGCAGCACTTAATTAGAAGCTTTGAGCCAAGACTTCTGCTTCCCAGACAAACATTTGATAAAGGAATCGCTAAGCATATTTATCAAAAACTTCACTTTTCACATATTTCTTTCTTAAACTACCAGCTTGTGAAGTTTACAAATCACTACATATGATATTTAAAGTTTAAAAGTTGTTTCATGGTTAATTAGACCTTGACTAAATTCATTGATATAAATAATCTTATAAATAGCCTGACATTGTTTTATGATAAATGCCCTCCTGGAAATATCTTAATAGTGTTTGCCAGCTATTGCTAATTAAGTGACTGGACATACAGTTTTAGCTAAGTGGATGATTAAACAGGAAGAAAAAATCACATAGACTGAAAGAAAAAAGACATATTTAATATATATATATATATATATATTTAATTTGCTCAAGGCCACATCAGTCATGGTTTCAGCAGGCACATCAGCAGGGCCAAGACTCAAACCTTTGGTTTAGGAGTCAAACTAGCTAACCACTAGGCCACAACTTCCCAACATAACTCAGAAAAGGTAAAACTACTTATAAACTTCTCCACACAATCTTCCTCAGGGTCCGGTCACCTCTTCTCGTTGTGCAGCGTTTCTTGACACACTTTTTCCTTCCCACAGACTTCCCACTGGAGGTGACTTGATACAGCACTCTGGGAACAGCCTATTCGTTCAGAAATTCTTTCTGTGTCTTACCCTCTCGCTTGAGGGTGTCAATGATGGCCTTCTGGACAGCAGTCAGGTCGGCAGTCTTACCCATGATTGCAGTTTTGAGTAATGAACTAGGCTGGGAGTTTTTAAAAGCGTCAGGAATCTTTTGCAGGTGTTTAGAGTTAATTAGTTGATTCAGATGATTAGGTTAATAGCTCGTTTAGAGAACCTTTTCATGATATGCTAATTTTTCAATATAGGAATTTTGGGTTTTCATGAGCTGTATGCCAAAATCATCAGTATTAAAACTATAAAAGACCTGAAATATTTCAGTTGGTGTGCAATGAATCTAAAATATATGAAAGTTTAATTTTTATCATTACATTATGGAAAATAATGAACTTTTATCACAATATGCACATTTTTTGAGAAGGACCTGTACATACTGTATACAGTAAATATTTGATCACTGAAAATAACAAAAAACTAAAACATATTTTTACAAAGCACTTTTAAGTCTTTTGAATTCAAACATAACCTCAATATTTGGACAAAGTCATTCTGTGCCCTGGATAGACATTGTTTTGAAGGTCTTGCTTTAGCATGACTCAATACTGATGGTTATACATCTCTCTTCTGATAGAAGGAAGCAGAATGAGACATCCAGAGTTAAATGCAGAGCACAAATTCCGAGTATGGGACGCCATACTTGATTACACGTCACTTTCACTTTAACTTAGTGAGAAGTCTAAACTATAAACTATCTTCCTTTAACCATGTTTTTGTGTATTGTGCATGCTAAACAACTAATTTAAGGGTGATTTCATGCAAGTAGATCTGCCTATAAGTAGGACAGACCAATGGACTTTACACTGGCAAGTGAAAATTGTACTGCTGACAGCCTGATAATTAAGCGTCTCTATGCATAATAATAGCAACTGACACAAGAAAAAGTTCACACAAAAGCATTCCCTATAGTACAAAAAGATTTTCTCACTTGAATTAACTGCCACAGACATCAGTGCAATTACTGACCATTTACCTCACAATAACGGCAATTAGAGGAAACTCTGGCAGCCAAGGTGCCTGTGGAAACTCTGTTCCTTTAAAATGACTAATGCAATGATTATTTATTCACAAAGACACCTGTAGAAATCTTATACCAAAATAGAATCCCTCCATTGACCCATTGCATGTGACTTCTAAATGATTAATTCTCAAACATGCGACTCACAAAGTGTTTTGGTCCTGAAAACTGTTACTGTCAAAAATTTGTTCTGCTTTCTCTTTCCTTTCTTTAGCACTTTCTTTTACAGACTCAGTTTGAGTTGGTCCTCTAATTTTGCAGCTAAGAGCAACTGATGTGCTTTCTAGACCCCCAGACTCTGTTTAATGACTCAGGGCGAAGACAGAGTAATTAAGGCCAGAAAGACACTCACACAAGTATGTGAACACAATAGCTTCTACATACGCAAGCTCAATTTTACGTGACAGAAGACAATTCATGCCAAGATGCAAGCATTGCTGCAAGGGGTGCCATACTGTGCATCAAACCAGTGAATGGGTGCCGTCTGGCCAAAATACAGTCTATAATCCATAATAACTCTTCCTTCAGAGAAAAAATCCAACCCCTTGTTGTCCTCTCACATCAAAATCCACTGACTTTATAACTGTTTTAGACTGTTTTGCTTGTAGATTGCATTTGATCTTTGCATATTTCTCTCCTGATTCAGACGCAATACCTGGAGAAAGCAACATTATAGAATCATATTTTAGCCAAAAGCATGGTTTAAAGCTAAAAACATCTTAATGAGTGAATTGTTTCTTAAAAGCATGCAAATTTTCACTTTACAAAATGTTTATTGATGGACTGGAGTTGTGTGATTAGCTGTTGATTATTGTGATGTTTTTGTCAGCTGTTTAAACTCTGCCAGCAGGCACACAACATCATATGAAGTTGATATTTGATTATATTTCGGTTGTGACATCGGGAGACCAATACTCAGTGTCAGTTCAACATCTAATGTCAATGTTAATTTAAATTTTTTTTAAAAAATACTATTGAGGCAACACTGAGAATGCAACTCCTTGTCCGGGTTATTAAATCTAACTGAAACTACACTGTAAAAAATGTTGTAGTTGCAAATATAACGAAGATTATTGGAGTATGCTTTACACAAAAAAAAACTATTTCAGTTTCTCTACTTAAAAATGTCATGATTAATTGAATGTGTTACCTGTTAGTAACTGTCTTTGAAATTTTCTAATAATTTCTGAGTGGAAACTGTTTCTACAGCATAATATATATATATATATATATATAGGTAAACAACAAACAATATACAGTATATATATATATATATATATATATATATATATATATATATATATATATACTGTATATTGTTTGTTGTTTACCTGAAATAAAATAAATATGTGAAATAAAAAAAAACTTAAACTTGTTTATTTCAGCTAGTTGTCAATTAAATATTTATAACTGAATTTAACTTGATGTATTAAAATAGATGAAAATTAAATTAAATTATTAAAAACTAGTCTATTTTAAATTTAAAAATAAAAATGACAAAAACAACGAATATTTTTTAACAAAATTTTTTAACAAAAATTACAATTAAAATAGAAAATCTAAACAAATTTAAACTATCAATGAAACTATGAATCATACTGAAATAACCCTGGTACTTGCATTGCATTATGAAATGTGGTCCGATTGCATTCTGGAACGCAAGAACGCATGCAGTTGCACAGCTAGAAGCATCTGCATAGAGAATCTTTCAGACTTAAGTTGTTTCCATTAGAATATTTTCACATGCAATCTTAGTAAAACCACCGTTTTAGAGATTTCGCTATGAATTCAGTAAGATATATAAAAAAAAATACTACACTTTAAATAATTTGTGATGAGTTTTACACATACTAAAAATGCATCTCAATTTCCTATTAGCCGAATTTTCCTTATTGATTCACCTAATTAGGCATGAGATATAAAGAAACACCTTTGTAAAAAACAACACACTCATGTTGAGTTTGTCCCACAAACAATACATTTCTCTGTTTTATTACCTCATCTGACTGTTTTGGCGAGAGGCAATCAAACTCCTGTTCTACACGCATCTAAATCCTCTCCATAAACAAAGAGACAGTGAACGATCTCTGCAGAGTGTTATGCCACATAAAGATGAGCCTTTAAAAATGGAGTACCTGAAGCTGTTTCATGAGCCAGAGCACCAAGTCTTATCATTAAAAAAACATGCGGTTTGCTACTGTGTCTCCATCCAGTGAGAACGGCCACAGAGACCACATTTACAATTATGCTGAAGTGCTGATTTTTACTCTGGTTCATGCGGTCTGTCGGGGCTTATCGCTTTCACCGGAAGGTCTGTGACTGCTCTGTCATCCAAATGAGAGAGTGTGTGTGTGTATGTGTGTGTGTGTCTTTGACTGTATCAGAAAGATGTCAGAGCGACTCAGAGAAATACATGAGCTCTGTGTGTATGTACATGTATGACTACCAGTGTGCTCTGTTTCTAAAAAGGTGCACCGAAGGTCTGTGGATGCTCATAGGTGTGTCATCCCTGTCTGTAAAGCAGGAAAGACGTGCCGTCTTTCAAGTGAGTGTCTGACAAGGAGAGTCATTACCACGGGGTGAAATAAAATCTCATTTAACTCGCCCTGACTGTGGAAAGCATGAGATTTGGACCCTCTTGTGACTCTCGAATCAAGAAACGCAGCTAAAAGCACAGAACTGAAAACACACACTGCATTCAAACTCACAAACTATCTGTCCTAAACAGTATGTGAGATCAGAATTAGCCCATCACAAATTATAGTTCATTGAACAGCGCGCCAAATGTGTCTGGATGGATTTCAAAGTGTGTATTATTACTTAGTGCATAAATGTTTTTTTAAAGGTATATTAGGTATAAACCTAATAATTAAGTCATTTTAATTAATATGAAACTTTAAGGTTTCAAATTAATTTAATGTTTAACCTAAATGTTGACTTTAAAGGGATAGTTCACCTTTGCATCGTTCCAAACTGGCAGAAAACACAAAATAAAAGTCTCTCTCTCTCTCTCTCTCTCTCTCTCTCTCTCTTCTCTCTCTGTCTGTCTCTCTCATTCCCTCTGCTACTTTTTTTCTGTATTTGTCTAATCAGTCAGTGGGGACCAGTATTTTTTTGACCCCAATGTTCTCCATAATATCTTATTTTGCATGACATGAAGATTTCTGGGTGAACTATACCTTTAGATAATGAATTTAGAGAGATGTTAACATTTTATTGGCATTTTTATAATGTGGTAGTATATTTAAGTATAGGCATACTGGCTATTTTTGAAATGCATTATACAAAATTGAAAACTCTATAGACTAGTTATTCATATGTACCTTTAAGGTGCTAATATTCACATTTTAGGGGTTAATAAAATACCAGATCAGTGATTGCTTTTGTACTTTTTTTCTGAGAGTATGCAAGTATACTACTGCAATTATAGTAAGCATCTCACTGCAGTACATACTAAAAAGCACATATTTTACAATCATCAGTGAAATCCATATTTTCAGTGCATCCACCGATTCATTTCTCACATAAAGTGCTTGAATAAACATAAAGACTGTCCACAAACGAAAGGTGTTTGGTGTCACAGACATCAAAGAAATTGCCAGAACTCAAGCACTGTCCTCGCTTTTAGTCTCATGATATTTTCATCATGTTTCTGACACATCAAACACATCTTACTGATCGACTGTGTAAAAATTTCAGCGAAACAACAGGCTTTTTCATATGCAAAACATGGGCTAAATGGCTGTTTGAGACTGTCCCAAGCATATTTAAACAACAAAATAATGATGAATGGAAAGAGGTGGCTGTCGAACCTTTGTCCATGCTTCAGCGAGCAATCTGTAGACTGGAATAATCACTCGCGCTCATCATACAGACCCAAAAAGGTCCGGTTAATAAAGATCCACTGTACCAGTGCTTCTGTTCCTCATTCGTTTCAGACTTTTTTCCGCTTGTGTTTTATTAGAGGGTTGGCTACATACAGCTGTCCCCACAGACACAGACCTTTCTGTCATTTACAGCTGCACAATGGGATAACTTCCTGTGAAATTGAAATTCCGTTCACAGGTTTTGTGTTTTTTAAAAGAAATTTGAATTTCAATCCATTTGGAAAAATTCAATAGAGAAATGTGACACTGTGAGCTGATCTGTATGCTAATCATGTAGTGGTACCATGGTACTGTGATGGAATTATAGAGTTAAACCATTATACTTACTGGTACTGCAATCATATTCAAGACAGCCGAACCCCTGAGATGTCAAATATTTACTTCAAATACACCTTGAGATTTTAAGTGCATAATTTAAGAATCTAACTTCACATTTGTACCTACACAATTTTTATCATTATTAGTGGTGGCAGTATTATTTTTCATTGTAATTATAAAAAAGACAACAGAAGTATATAACTGTGGTAAATAATTTTTTAAAATGTTTTTTTAATAATAATAAAATATTATTTAATAATTATAATAACAAAATGCAACAGACTAGTTATCTAATTAAATTAAACAATCGCAAGATTATCATGCAGTCTGATTTATTTATTAAAATTTTGCATTCAATATAATTCATTACTACCTTTTCATCAACTCACACACTCTCTGGAGTTACCTCACATACTTCGAAGAAAAAAATGTGTCCGAAAACTACATGTCATTGCCATAACTACACCATATCCTGGTGTAACAACTGTGATTTTTCTGGTTTGAAGGCATAACAATGTTTAATACACAGTTATATATTTTAATATACAACGACGCCTTTGATATTTTGTCATCACCAGCTTATGGGATCACCTAAAATGTGTAAATATAGATTTGACAAGGGCAGAAATCAATTGAGGGGCTTAGCAATGTCCCTGTTAATGAGATTACCACATTTCCATAACGACTCTGAACTAGAAAATGCTGGATTTCCAATAAATACAATAAAGCTGAATGGTTCATTGATAAATCACAAAGAAACATGTGAGGCTTCAGCATTCATGCAATCATTTTAATCTGACATTGCAAATGCTTACTCAACTTCACCCTCTCCTAAAATTCCTTTGGTGAAATAAAAATAGACAAAACGGGTCCATTTTTAAGCACCTCACGTGTATAGAGCTGTAACGTGAATATAGAGAGCAACTCAGATCATTCACAGAAATGGTTTAGATCGAATCTGTGATTGCAAACTAAGCAGAAGTGCTCTCCGCTGCTTCATAGAAGAATCTAATGGGATATTAACATGATCTTGGATTTTCTTTCCCGCGAGTTTCTCTTGAACACTGTTTTGTCAAAGCAATTCTATGAAGATCAATCAGCGATCATCGCAGCCTTTGTTCGCAAAATGAAGTAAGGGCTCTTTACAGCTCAATAATGCACCACAGATGGGCTAAGGGAGCTCAAATTGTATTATGACATACAATCAGCTTCTCTTGGAGTCTTAACCAGTGTTCACTGAAGCGTAGACGACATATAGAAGCCCTCTGACTCTGTTGTCTTGTTCCATTAGAGAACAGCTAAAAAAAGCTTTATTAGTCTGTCACTCGGTCGACTCGCATAAAATCAATTTCCCTTTTCACCTTACAAAAGAGAAAAAATCCTCTGTACATGCTCTCAGAACAATATGTTTTAAACATATTTTTAACATAGGAACCATGTAGGACGGGATCGGAGTCCTGTTGAACCCGAGGAAATAGGAACAAGATAGCCTTCACAAAAACACTTACACTAGGGGAGCAAATCACACCATTCGTCACAGAGATTCCCTCGTTCCCAGGCAGGGTGTTCATGCCATGTGTTCTCAGACAAGCCTAATATTGTAATATATGAGCCACCAAGTATGATCCTCTTAGGACAAAGTGTTTCAGAAAGAATAAAGAATAGTTGTTCACACTTGTTTAAACCTCCCTCAGCTTTTGTTTGCTTAAAGGAAAAATCTGCATGGGTTTTGTGCTGTGGGTAGAAGTCTGATCATAAATGCTTGTGGTTGCCAAAAAAACTGCTGATTACACAAATGTGCTCTCCTATCTTCGTCCAAATTGAGCTTGATCCAACAATGATGTACTCGCCAGTTTTTCAGATAAGCAAATTGGACATTAAATTGGACACAAGTTCACCCGTGCATAGGCAAGATTTACTTACTGGAAATGTTTAACATTTCTTATTAGGCTGAGATGATAAGAGATCATCGGGGGATAAACCTTTATTCAAAGGTTTGGAATATTAAGATTCTTACAGTTTTTGAAAGATGCACCAAAGCTGTATTTATTTGGTCAGAAATACAGTAAAAACAATAATACTGTAAAATATATTATTACAATTTTAAAAATCGATTTAATATATTTTAGGATATAATTTATTCCTGTGATGGGAAAACTGATTAAAAATAAATAAATAAATACTAAGAAGAAATGTTTCTTGATATTAGATTTAGCATATTAGCATATTAGATTGATTTCTGAAGGCTCATATTACACTGAAGACTGGCGTAATGATGCTGAAAATTCAGCTTTGCATCACAGGAATAAATTATATTTTAAAATATGTTCAAATAGAGAACAGTTTATTAACATTGTAAAAATATTTCACAAAATTAAAAAGTGTATTTTTGATCAAACTAATGCAGCCTTGGTGAGCATAAGAGACTTCTTTCAAAAAAAATTAGAAAGCTTAAATATTCCAAACCTTTGACCGCCTCTGTAAGGACAACATTTTTTAACATAACAAGAGCAGATGCCACAATAAAGTCAGAGAAAAGTTAGTTCAAAGATGCAAAATAAAACAGCACAGTGTTTTAAAGCTCTGCATGTTTGGATGAAGATCACTAAATGTGATTGCTGCTCAAAGTGAATATGATATGCAAAGATAATTTCCACCATGGCAAGCAATGAGTGAGGTTGGCATTTCGAGATGCAGATGAAACACGTGGAGCTTTGTAACACCTGGCCAGTGTTCATGTGATCCAGTTCCACAAGCACAGAATGCAGTATGAATGAACAAACAACATTTGAGCATTGAAAGTTTGGTAAAAACAACTGCAGAGAATGAGAATCCACAGCTGTAGGGAATAAAAATCAGCCTAAATGCTTGCTGGATTTAGGACAAAGCAGAACTAATATTCAAAAGCCTATGGGATACCAGAGAGCTAAATGATTAGCTGCTCTCTCTAATCCTCCTTGTCAATTAACACGAGGTCCTGGCCCATAGGCATCGAGATCCTGTCCATTTTAAAGCTGATTTTCTGGTATGGTGGGGCAAACTCAGGGCTAAGGGTAAGAATAAAAACTATAGGTTCAGTGTGAAAATCACACAATCAGACATAGTCCTAAAACTACCACTACAATTAAAGTGAAATGACAGGTTGATTTAACTTCAAATTAAAATGGCTGATTTGCTGTTGTTCCAGGAATCCCAGAGTGTATTTACAAAACCAACAAGGATGTTGAAAATACACATACTGTATATACAAGGGCTGTGTCCTTCAGAACTGTATTAAGAATACCTTTTATAATACAAATCCATTCCAGAATTTGAAAATGAGGTAGCAAACATGATACAGAACTGCAATTCAAGATTGAATGTAAGGTAATTACCTTAAAAAAGACATTCACAGAAATTAAATTAACTATTTTCGTGAATGACAGAATGGTAGATATATAGAACGATAGATGGTAGAACAAATGCCTGATGAATGAACAATAGATTTTGCACAACCCTAGTACTCACTCACTCACTCACTCACAAATGTTTGAAATGAGCTCTTACCTCAAACAATCGCAGGACATTGGCCACCATGATGGACACTGAGCTCCCTGACGCCCCTATCACACCCACCACGCGCTCAGGCTTGCGTATGATCGGTTGTTCGCCGTTGGAGCAGCGTATATCAGATGTGTCCTTCTGAATGAGGGCCTGGACAAATGTGAGAGACTGCTCGAGAGCGTAAGTGTCCCTGGAACACGTATCGAGGATCCGAGCCCCTAGCGTAATGTTGGGCAGAAGTTCTGGGTCACTGTTGATCTGGTCCAGTGCATACAGCATGGCCTCCATCCGGTGGATTCCTTTCTCCTTTTTTATTTCTCCACACGGGACCCCTGCGGGACCCCTGGAATGGACTGGGAAAAGGCCCCCCAAAGTGATGTCCCCCAGGAGTTTGATGGAATGTGGGTGTGAGTGCTGGTGAATTGATGAACATGGGTTTAGCCACACCCACAAAATCCACAAGAGGCGTGGCCATGTGGTAGAGCAACAGTTGCTCCATCTTAAAACCTGGAACATCCCGACCTGATGGTCCAGTGAGAACAGAGGAAGATATGTCATAATGACCAGGAATCAAACACGTATGTGTTCATCCACTATCTGAGGAACCTGTAAGAGATAAGCAAAAGTATGTACATGAAGAAGAATAGAGGTGCAATTATTATAAATTATAATTACACTTTAATTATATTTATATATATATATATTTAATTATATATATATAACACCCTAGCAACCGTACCAGGAACCCTAGCAACCGCATAGCAACACCCTAGCAACCACTAAGGGTACCCTAGCAACCACATAGCAACACCATAGCAACCACTCAAGGTACCCTAGCAACCGCATAGCAACACCCTAGCAACCACTCAGGGTACCCTAGCAACCACATGGCAACACCCTATCAACCACTCAGGGTACCCTAGCAACCGCATAGCAACACCTTAGCAACCATCTCGGTACCATAGCAAACACAAAACTTTAAGATTTTAAAACTTATTTTAATTTTTTACTATTTCAGACCGAAACCGTCAAATTAAACTTTTTAAACTTCTTAAACTTCTTAAACTTCTTAAACTTTTCAAACTTTTCAAACTTTTCAAACTTTTCAAACTTTTCAAACTTTCTGGTCAGGCTTTCTCAAGCCAACTTAAAGTTTGTCTAGAATAATACTTTTATTTAAAAGTAAAACTGCAAAATTACCAAACAAATATTTAGTATTAGTTTCTGAATATCTAGTCTTAATATTTAGTCTTTATTTATTTATGCTCGGTCTTATTTCAATAAATTATTTAGCCTTAATCCTCTATATTATGCAAGTCTTATATATCCTTTTGACTTGGGTGAATGAATAACCACCTAGCAACCAGATAGCAACACATTAAAAAAAAAAAAAGAATACCTTAGCAACCACACAGAATCACTTCATGTCAGAAGCTTGAAAGTTTTTGTCACTTTTAGAGTTTTAACTCTACATTCTTGCAAATTGCAATACACATTTCCTGCTGAATTCAGTGGATTCACACATTCTCATGACAATGATTCTACAATAGTGTTTTATGGAAAAAGTGTTGGAACACTAAAAAACACTTAAAAAAAAAAAAAAAAGAATAATTTGAATTTCCAGCACTCTCTATTCATGAACAGTGGATAACACATCATAAACAAACCCAGATACATTGTGCTTTAAAGAAAGCAGATTTCATTCTCAAAGCATCTGCTGGGAACAGCACTGCACTGAAACACTGTGAATGGAGAGTGATATAGCCTGGCATGTGGTGAAGCTCCGGGGAATGGAGCCCAACTGTTCTGATGTGTAGTGATTGTAAAGACCAGCTGTGGGATGAGTGGCTCTCAAGAGGGTTCAAAGGTCCATGAAAGATTGAATTTGTTCAGAAAGCAGAGAGAGAAAAGACAAACTTTAGCTAAGAATGAGAAAGACTGTAGCCAGTGTCTAAAACTTCAATACAAGAAAAGTTAACTTTGATGTCGAGAGTGTATCCAATAAGGCTGCTATCTATAGGATGATCATACAGACACTCAGAGATGCAATGGGGGAAGACAAACAGACCTGTACATTAATAAAATGATGGGATGGATCACCATGAGACTCAAGATGGTGCTTCTTCGATGATTTTCAACTATTTTGTCCTTGTAGAAATTCTGAAAATACCTTCATCAACAGTGGACATAGATGTCATAGATGTCATCTTCCTGAATCAACAAATGTCATTTTTGGCATGTTTCTAGTACTATAGCATTCTGTGGAGCAGGGTTATTTAACTAAAACTAAAACCATAACAAATGAAAATGTTACTTGAAATTAAATAAATGTTAAAAGAAATATAAATACAATATATTACAACTTTTTTTTATTTTAATTTAACTTGATGTACTAAAATAACTATAACATAAATAAAACCTATATAGATATAAAATAAACAAAAACTACTTAAAAAAGACAAAACACAATAAAATCACTGAAAAACACTGATACTTAAAAGAAAATTAAAAGAAAAACAGAAAATATAAAAATAAATACTGATTAAAAATATGAATAAAAACGATTTTATCTCAATGATACAAAAATAACACTGCTGTGGAAAATCTAAATTTGAGAAGAAAAAACTACTTCCTTTAACTTATTTTGTAAATGAAATTTTATAATACATATTTTTTTCTGTAGTATGAACTTCAGAAGGGTGGAGTGTACAGTAGCTTATTACCAAAGAGACATGCACCAAAACCGGTGAAAAAGGTTTTTGACGAGGTAAAAAGCAACCATTTCTAATTTCTGCGTCTATGGTGGTTATGGCCTTGACATACTGTATACTGTTTACAAAATAAACAATATACAGTACATACTGTGCAGCATGCAGTCAACAGTACACAAGATTTCCATTCCAAACACAAGCCATGGTTTATGTATGAGAGTGGAAGGATAAATCATTGGAGCTGCTGCATCTGACAGCTTTCAGAACCTCTTAGTAGCGAGGCATTACATTTTGATGAAAATTTTACATCACACTCCAGAGCACATCGCTGTAGCGGTGGCATCTGCTTTTTGCTGCAGTTACTCGAAACGGCAACATCTACTCAGTGACAGTTGTTCAGCAGCAACTTCTGATATCGAACGCTGCTTTTCCAGTTCCTTATGAGCCCGAATTGCATTTACAGTAAGAACTGGTGATTGAGTTTGCGTCGAATAGCCAAATCAAATCCTAGACGGTTCGCATGCTATTTTTGCCAGCTTCTCAGTCTGCTCTTCTGCATTCCCTTTAAATTCATTCAGCTTACACAAATCAGATTGAATATCTAATACTTTTCCCTTATATGATCTGGAGATGTGTGTGCTTGAGTGTATCAAAGCACCCCATTGCTATTTCTGAAATTAAAAGACATATTTAATATTGCAAACTAATTGTTTTGAAAGTGGGTTCGTTAACCTCATGACAAGTAATTTGATTCTGGGTTGGCACTAAAGTGGCAGTGGCACGAAGTCAGACGATAATCAAAGGAGACAAGCTCTTCCCTGCACTTTCTCTGGTAAATATCATTTTCATGGTGATAAAACATAATTTAAAGCTGTTAAACAATAATCCATGGTGGCATCATCTAATCACAGTAATCACTGTTTTTGTCTAGGGCTGCGTATGGATAGCGCTCACCATGCAGTGAACACATTACTGGCATTAAAGTAAATGCATTCAGAGAGGGCATATGGTTTTCACAGGACACATCCCAATGGTGATCCCAAACCTGTAAACAAGACATAAAAGCCACCAATGAAAAGCCCACCCCAAGTGAATGATAAAAAGCAGCATGTTTATGAGGCATTTCAAAGGGAGAGGAAAGCACTTTCTAAAGCATTTGCACATCAGAGACAGCTAATATGCAGTCAATAATAGCAGTCTGCAGACCATTATACTGGATTTCTGTCATTCACTTCAAGTTTCATTGCTTTTCCTTCAATATATGCAATTGACGTAAGTATTATATGACTCTACGGATTTGATTTAAAGTAGAAATCGAATTACTAGGATTGGCATCTGCAAAAAAAAATCTTATCACAATTTCTTTAATCCCCCTTCCAAAAACATTATATTTTCATATCATGTTCAACTAAAATGCCAATTTCATTTTGTAGTCTGGGAACAGAGTCTCAGTTTAATGCATTTTAAAATTCATCAGCTGAAACTATTAATGCCCATTCGGGTGTCTGGGCTGGTGACAAATGGTGAGGTCATTCCCAGCGTGACATACTTACTCAAGATAATGTGATCACTCTTCAGAAATGAAGGGCTGGAATAATGGATAATACAACAATTCATTGGGGGGCTATTTTCCTTCGTATTAGACCTAAAAATCTTGTAGATGTTGGTGAGAAATTTGAAAGAAATTGTTCTGAAATGATAGACCAGACAGAGACAAAGTGACCCGGCAAAAAAAAATTGTCACTGTACCTGGATTAAGATGGACAATTCTGCAACAATGAGGTCAACAGTTCAGAAATAAGCTGAAGGTCTTTGCAATAGACTGTCCAAAATTAATGTAACAGACGCAGGGAGTATTTTGAAACCTCATTCATCTTCTTGTTACCTGGATATGTGGGTCCAATTAGGCTATAATGGACAACACAAATCCTGCATTGTGCTGCAAACAAGCTAGAGCCGCAGCAAAATAGAGCACAGTCTCAAACGCCGCATACTTTGGTGACATAAAAGTGCATAAAATGGCAGGTAATAGTCTGCATCAGGGAAAAGGGCGGATTGAGGGTGTGCTGCGGCCTTACAGAGATCCCTTCAGAATCAAAAAATAGCAAATGAGACACGACACATCTCTGCGGATTCACTGACACATACAGGAAACAACCCTCACAAGAAATAAACATGAAGCATGCAAGATCATGCACAGCTTTTTGGTTACAGAAAAAATTAACTCCTAAACCACGATAAACTTAGAAGGATGTGTAATATTTGGGGATTTCTGATTTCTGAACACGAATACAGAGTGCTGTGGTGATGATGATTTTTGTAAGCCAACCCAGAAGTTACCATAACCCTGGTTCCCAAAACAAAAATGCAGTTTCCGATGGCTTTTGGGGGTCGCTGTGATTTTGCCAAGCAAGACATATTCCTAGATCAACATCTTTTGATGATCATGGATCAACATTATTGTCCAAAAATATAGACTTAACCCAATCCCTTCCCCTTAACCTAACCCCCAAATTTATTCCTACAATCGATGGGAAATCAATTTTTTTGAGCCTAAAACAGATATTTCATGAAAAGTTATATCTCGATTCTGATTGGTTGATTGGAATGTTGATCCAGGAACTTGTACTTGTTGAAATCACGCTCACCAGCTTTTGGGTTATTGAAGAAAATAAGCTCTATGTCCAACAAAAGTTTATAATACTTACACATTTAATCTTCACAAGTAAACATTTATGAATGTTAGAGCTAAATGTAGGCTATAGACGAACTACACCAAGGTCACATGACTTCAAAATCACCACCAATAACTCTTTCAATCTTTATTTAAAAACATTTAACTTGTTTGTGGTGTTAACTTGTAAGTTTGAGTTAGCATGAATAGCAGTAGAGTTATTATAAACACAAAGAGGCTGTATAGGCAGACCAGTTGGATGAGTTTACTGGATTGGAATGATGATGTTTTTAAAAACATTTAAAATAACAAACCAAACGATGTGATACTGACGTATTTTTTCATAGGATAAAATGTGAAGTAACAAGCTTGTGTTTACCACATACATTATGGCATCCAGGCATTTAACCAATAACCCATTCAAAAAAACACAGACTTCAGGGTGATGGAACCATAAGTGCTAAAATGCGATTGTGAACTTGTTTCTGGTTTTTAGCCTACAAAAATACATCATCCCTTGCACCACTCTATTACAGCCAAAGTTGGGCTGGTTAGTATGAAGGTATTTTTGGTTCAAATTAACTGAACACCTGTGGCAGTGCGATTTGTAGTTGTAGAGAAAAGCCACACATGTGTATCAGTAAATTTGAAGTCACAGAGTGAAATGTTTTAAGAGTTGCAAACCTGTAGCCTTTTTTTCTCTCCCACAAACACAACACAACAGTTACACCTTCACAAATTCTTCATTGCAGGTGCACAAATCCTATTCTACAAATCACACATTTAGAAACTCGTACGCTCACATTTTTGAAACAAGTGCTGCAGTGAATGTGGTGCAAAACGCATTTACACACCCGCATCAAGAAATGTGCAGTCGTGGAGGAATGTTGAACATCCGCAAATCAGTACGTGAATTCATCAAATGAGAGTTGCACACTTGTAGAATATTTTCTCAGAAATGTCTTGTATATTTTTCTAACACAAACACAAAGTACATAACTACAACTGCTTGAATCTTCTGCGATGAATCTCAAACACTGTTTTTTCGCTTTCAAGCGACAAGTTTCGCGCTCTCCCTTTTGCACCGAGATATTTGGTTCAAAAGTGATTTGTGCATCTGTAGAGGTAGTGGGCGGGACTGTTTAGAGATTACAGAATTTCAGCCAATCAGAAGAGCTACTGAGCCAGTAGATATACGCCCCAAGCAGTTTTACGCCCCTGTTGTTCCTCATGCGTCCAGTAGGGGGAGGCTGCAGACCTATGACCTACTGTAAAATGTATTATTTATATATATTTATAAACTGTTTTTATATACAGAGACTGACTGATATATGATGTTGTGAATTTATATTAAGTTATATTTAGATATTAACCATATTCAGGCCATTAGACATACAGTACTGTGTAATCATATGGATCCTAAATGAAATATTTGCTTTACAATTCACAATTGCTCGCTATACAGCAACAGAACATGTTCTACATAGCATTTTATGAAGACCAACAAAATTTAACCATTTTCTAAAGTTCCAAGGGTCATTTAAAAGAAAGACAATATTGTTGTTCACAAAAAAAATTTATTAACACCATGACTTGGTTATTTCTTAACAGCGTGACTCCTGTAGATGACTCTCCTATGGCTTGCCACTCTTCTTTAATTGTTTCTTTATCCTGCTGTCAAAGTGATACCACTCACTGATAAAAATAAATAAAAAAGCAAAAGTTGCATAGTGGTAGAAAACAATGGTTATTTATAAATAATGGCAGGATGTCATGTTTCAATTTTTTTTCCTTTATAGGATCCTTATAGGATCCTTACAGTACCTTGCGTCAATGACAGGTCCTCGAAGGAATTTCTCCTCAGCCTCCAAGATGGACACGTTTCACAACAGCAAGAGCACAGATGATGGACTACCAGAGAAAGATTTATCACAGCCCAAATAAGCCAAGCATCATTTTGCATTTTTTTTTTTTTTTACAACAAAATCAAAAGTTCCTTTTCTATATTAAGCACAAAACTATTATTTTATAGAAATGATCTAACATTATGGATAAACTATTTGACATTAAAAACAATGTGAATATGACACCATGCAGAGCACAACTAACACACAAGACCATACCTCTGGAAAAGGGACATCCATAATGAATCGGATCTGGTCACTGTGGGTGTGTGTAGGTGTGCCATCCAAAATTGAAGTCATCTGAGTGTAGATAACATCAATTCGCTCCTGATCTTCAATGAACAATATTGATGGAACACTTGGAAAAAGTGTCAAGTCACTTTGATTGTTTTTTTTTGTTTGTTTTTTTTTGTCCATTGATGATAGACTGTGGTTAGTTAAGTTTGAGTCAGACAGAACGTCTGACTCAATCAAGTACTTTTGCCTCTCGAAATAAATTGACCCATCTTTTGAATTGATATCGCTATTCTTTCTTATTTAATTGATCAATCTTTTATAAATAATAAATGTTGCATCATTACACAATACAATCAACAACAATTACTTTAGCAGATTATTTAACATACCTCATCCGTATGGCTTCAAGAAGGTCTGCTGCTATCATACATATAGATATGGTCTGCTGTTCTTATAAATGACTGGGCTCATATACTAATATACTGCCTCCCCCTACTGGACGCATGAGGAACAACAGGGGCGTAAAACTGCTTGGGGCGTATATCTACTGGCTCAGTAGCTCTTCTGATTGGCTGAAATTCTGTAATCTCTAAACAGTCCCGCCCACTACCTCTACAGATGCACAAATCACTTTTGAACCAAATATCTCGGTGCAAAAGGGAGAGCGCGAAACTTGTCGCTTGAAAGCGAAAAAACAGTGTTTGAGATTCATCGCAGCAGATTCAAGCAGCTGTAGTTATGTACTTTGTGTTTGTGTTAGAAAAATATACAAGACATTTCTGAGAAAATATTCTACAAGTGTGCAACTCTCATTTGATGAATTCACGTACTGATTTGCGGATGTTCAACATTCCTCCACGACTGCACATTTCTTGATGCGGGTGTGTAAATGCGTTTTGCACCACATTCACTGCAGCACTTGTTTCAAAAATGTGAGCGTACGAGTTTCTAAATGTGTGATTTGTAGAATAGGATTTGTGCACCTGCAATGAAGAATTTGAGAAGGTGTAACTGTTGTGTTGTGTTTGTGGGAGAGAAAAAAAGGCTACAGGTTTGCAACTCTTAAAACATTTCACTCTGTGACTTCAAATTTACTGATACACATGTGTGGCTTTTCTCTACAACTACAAATCGCACTGCCACAGGTGTTCAGTTAATTTGAATCAAAAATACCTTCATAGGTTAGCATGGCCCAGTTAACCCTATAGTTACACAGCTGGATACAAAAAAACATCCTTCTTCATTACTAATTCAAAAGTAGCTGTGCATTCTGATAAAATAACCTATTAATTGCAAATATTTCACTATAGTATATCAGATGTTTTACCGGTGGCTCTGAACAGCTCTTACAAGAATGAAACTTTTTGTTTTGTTTTGTTTTGTTTTTTGTTTTGTTTTTGAGCCCAACTCAACCAACATTGTTGATTTCAAATGCACTGGCAGCATTTCTAGATTTCCTCAAGTCTGCATATTTGATTCTTATGTAAAGTTCATAATTTTACTCTTCACTGTAAAAAAAATTAAATTAAATTTTTATTTTTAAAATTCATGTTTAATTCAATTCAATTGCTGTTTCTTTGTTATATTTTGTGAAATTCACTAGCAATTTCTAAGTAAACATTTTTCAATGGCCATTTTTTGTGTATGTTAGCTCACATTTTGTTCTTTAATATTTTATTTTATTTATTTCATTATTATTGTTGTTGCTTTATTTGTTCTCCTTGCTGTGTATTGTGTTAAAAAATACAATATACAAAAGCATTCATGTTTGCCATCTGCTTGAATTCATGGCTCAAAATCATTTTCTTGTGATGCCATCAGCCAATCAGAGTTATCATTACATCGTTTTCTTGCTTCTCAAGATTAATTCGTCTCACAATATACGGCTTTTATGGCTCAGGTGAATGGCGGTAAAAAAATCTCCTACATAGGGAACTAAGCACTCATGATTTGCAAAAAAAAATCACTTCTGTCACAAAAGATTTCACATGAACTCTTGTTGATTTTTCTAGGGCCATCTCACAGAGTACACACATCATCAGATGAAGATCACACACTGTGAATCCTTGACATTATGTGAGAGGGCACAGGGAGCAGCTACAACGCTTTTGCAAACATCCCTGACGACATATGACATTGTTCACACAAATGGAAGACTTTTAAATGGTGACCTCTCATGCACAGAAGCATGACACAGCCAACAGGAGGTTCAGTGCTGCAATAATTCAAAGAGACTCGACAAACCTCATAGCATGGATTAAGAAACTATGAATTCATCCTACAGGACATGCAAAGCAGATAAAATTAGCTTTAAGACAAATGCACAAAAGATCACAAAAGTCATCTCTATTGCAATGGGTGTCAACGCATTACAAGTGCCACTTAACTCCTCTTTTGTGTAATCATGATGTATACGTCAAGACCTATATGATAATCTACATTATAAAATAATAAAGTATGCATTCATGTTAACACAAACCTATAAAACCTGTACTTTTAAATGCTTATACATATCATGTCACTCCCCACAAAATGCATAATAGAGTCTAGGGATGCACGATATTGGATTTTGGCCGATATTCGATATGCCGATATTTTCAAAATAATTTTGGCCGATGCCGATACCGATATCGATATATATACAAATTTTTTGCCTGATATATTTAAACTTTAATTTTACTGAAGAGAAATCCATGTATCTCTTCTGTACTGATTCTACCATAAATGTATTATTTTAAAAATGTAGACAGACATTCACATCTGAAAAACAGGTCAATTATTTCACTTGGAGAATATCGGTTTGGCTCATCGGCAGAAATATTCATATCGGCCGATACCGATGATGGTCATTTTAAGCTTTTATCGGCCGATACCGATGTTGTGCCGATATTATCGTGCATCCCTAATAGAGTCACATCAAATAAACACAAGCCGCAAAGATGCATTGATAAATCACATATTATTAAATCAAAAAAAAAAAAAAAAGATTAAAATGGCTTTTTTTTCCAACAGAGGAATAAAAAAAAACATTCTCAATCCCAGTGCATCATGAGATTGCTCTGTTTGGACTTCATGCAAACAGTGTGGAATATGTGTTACTTCAGAAGCATTTGACTGACAGTTTCATTTAACCTCACTATTAAGATATGCGTGTGTCACATTCTAACATAAAATACATTTAAAACATAATGGAAATGACGGAAATTTGAAAACTTTATAAAAATGACCATTAATCACTTTAACCTGTTAAATGTCACCCTGTCCCGTATACGGGACGCCTACGTTGACTATACTATATTACAATCAAATTTAATCTAATCTTGACAAACTATATATCGTTGGAAAGGTCTAAGACTCCCAAATAAATATTATACCAATATTTTTTGTTAAAAATTATGTAGGAAAAGTAATAGATCAATTTATGACAAGAGTGCACCCTCAGAAATCTACATTACAAAAGGAGCTTTGACATTTGTTTAAAAAAAAGACTTCCTCGTTGCCTTTTTCTCTATCACATTTTAGAAATCATCAGAAGTTATATATCACTTGAAAACATAAAATCTCAAAATTCATCCTTTAAAACCCATTTTAAAATCAGACATTGCATTATCATGTAAATGGCACATCAAAATCATGTTACAAAATGTTTTCAGTCATGAATTATAAAAATTTAGGTTTGTATCATGCACATTCAAGTCTATCTTCAAAAACGTGAGTGACAGTTAACAGGTTAACAAACAATATAACATATAATGCTCATCATCTTTCATTTATATTCAGATTTAGGGGGAGGGGTTGAATACATTTTGATTCATATATTTTTATGGAAAAAAATCTATGCCTGTGCACCTTTAGAAAAAAAAATCATAATTAAAACAATGATACAGTGCTGTTGTCAGACAATGGTAACTAACATATATCATGATACTGAATGATTACCATTACCATGGTACTGAATCCTAAGTACTGTAAGGCTCTTCAAGGAATGCTATAGTGTTATCATCATAGCAGTGTCCAAAACCATGGTAATACCGTGGTACCCTGTACTGTATGATTGATATTAATTTTTTTTTACAGTTGTACATGCAGTAACATGTATATAAAATAAAATAAAAACGTGAAAAACACTGTTATACCATAGCACTTTTTGTCCTTGCATTACATAAATATTATAATGACTTTAAATGACAGAAAACGGAGTCAATTGTGTGGAAGCAAACGACATATTGAAAACACACTGCAAGACACAAATATAAAGATTCTAGTCCGATGTTTTACCTGTTCATCCTGTTCACCTGTTCGTGCTGATGAACTTTCTCCAGGAGTCTGTCGAGACATCCACGACCTCTCCTCAAACCCTTGAAGACATAATGACTTGATCAAACCACCTGAAGCCTTCGGTAATTGTAGAGTTCACCTATGACGTTTCGAGATCACCTATGACCAGTTTACAGAAAGCCCAGAGCTCTTCTTCGTCGCTTCATTCATTCACTCGTGCGTTCCGCAGTTCTGTCCGCGTCCCCGCGCGCGCGCTCTCTGCCTTTTCACCATGAAATTAGATTCGTATTGAACATAAAATATTTCTCATCATTGTGCCGCTTCTAATCTCTACCAAATCTCTTAAAAGCTCGATTCCCCCCTCCCTCTCTTGCTTTCTCTCTCTCTCTCTCTCTCTCTCTCTCTCTCTCTCTCTTCACCTCATGTATGCGTATGCTGTCATGCAGTTTGTGCTGGTTTATAGCCCTCATACTCTCTTTGGGTGTGTTGCTGTTTATTTTTATCATTTTACTGTACTTTTTTAATATCTATTCGGCTGGGTACCCCGAGCACAGTCCGCTGTTAGAATGAGTCACATTTGTGAAAAGTGCATGAGTAGGCTACTTTGTCCTAAAAGGGGGAATGAAGCTTCAGTAAACTAACATTTGTTTTTGGCGTTTTGATTAGCTCAGAAAAACCTATTGAAGTCTAGTTTAAAGCATGTAATAAGCATGTCTACATAACATTTGCATGCATATTATATTATTTTATATTGACTGTTTATTTCATTTTTTGTAAAAAATAAATGTATAACTGCAGACCAAAATAAATAAATAGTAATGATAAAAAAAAAATAATGTCATTGATCCGTTCACTGCATGAAAACAGTCTGTCTCAACAGAACATTCATGTTATGTGTGGCAAAATAAATATTTGTAATATTTCATATTTATATTTTAATTGTATTTTGTACGGAAGTTCTAAGCGGCCATGCATTATAATATTTTTTCTTCTTGTTTTCTCGTTATAACGACTTAATTTTCTCGTTATCTCGATATAACGAAGTTCGTTTTCTCGTTATAACGACTTAATTTTCTCGTTTTCTCGACATAACGAAGTTCGTTTTGTCGTTATAACGACTTAATTTTCTCTAAGAAGTTACAAAACTGCGCCAGCAGGTGGCACTATAGACCTGAATATAACTGATAGGATGTTGTACACTATCCACTTTACTGTACGCGGACCTTCCTCGTGATCGCTATAATTTGTGCAGTCTTCATTACTGACATTTAATTAATTCATAAATGTTAAATGCTTGAATCAATATGAATATTTTGTGTATTAAGTTCCTGCTAGATGCATGAGTTTCACCAACGCGTTCTGTGTCATAAAATAACTGCTTATCAAAACCAAGGTTGACGTCACTGTATTCTGTTTATCTACAGTAGGGCGGGATTTAACGATGTAGGCTGATGTGCTTCTTTTCCTTATTACTAATCTTTATTGTTAACCATATTGATGAGAAATGTGATGTATAGGTAAAATCCATAGGCTAATTCAATTCAGTTTTGTTCTATAATGTTGTAATCGTTTTTTTCTACACACACACACACACACACACACTACAAGTAGTCCTACACATGGACGCTCTTTTCAAACAGAAGCTTGTAACACACATGATATCTGCCACATCATATAATGACTACTACAAATTACAAATTATATATAATTTTATTTCAAATAAAGGGAAAATGAAAAGTGAGTTTAATCCAAGCAGCTCTAATTTCGCGGTGTTGCCATTTAAACATGTTAATTACAAAAACAAAACGTTGGTTGTACTGTCTCTGGAAAAATCAACAGTGATTGATCAGCCTTTATTTATATACAGTATTGTAGACCTTATTACCTAGGAGAAACTAAATTTGCTGAAATATAGGCTGGTTGTACAGTAAGAGCGCCTGCATGGTTGTCCATCAGATGCCTGTCAAAGTTGAGTTCGTTACTATAGCAACAGTAACGAGAAAACAAACTTTAGTTATGTCGCGATAACGAGAAATATAAGTCGTTATAACGAGAAAACGAACTTCGTTATGTCGAGATAACGAGAAAAATAAGTCGTTATAACGAGAAAACGACTTTCGTTATGTCGAGATAACGAGAAAATTAAGTCGTTATAACGAGAAAACAAAAAGGAAAAAAAATTATAATGCATGGCCGCTTAGAACTTCCGTAATTTTGTAATATAATTAATTTCATAATTTGCAAGAAACATAAAAAATCTACATTTAGAGTTTATTGGTTTAATCTTTGTCTTTCATACAGCAAAATCTGTCTTTATTTGGAACCAATACAAGGATCAAATAATGATCTTGTAAGAATCAAATAAGATCCTGCTGTAGGATAGCATAAAATTATTGAATCATTTATTCAGTAAACATCTGCTATACTTCTACACATTATGTAAGTAGATAATATTTGGCATAATTACATATGTGCCAGATTAATAGGCTCCCCCGTCTTGGTTCCTTTCTCTCCCTGCACACCTGCACACACAACTGAATTTTGAAGAGATATACAGTATGCAGGTCAAAACTCTGGATATAATTTGATGCTTATAAAATTCTATGAAAAAAAAATTTATAGAAATTTGAAATTATTTGATATTCATTCTTTGCTTTAGGGAAACAGCCATGGCAGGCAGCAGACTAGGAAGCAAGTATTTAGTACAATGAGGCAGAGTCACAAAGGCAGGCAGACAATCAAACAAGTCATTACAGTCCAGGGTCATACACAAGAGATCAATGCACAGTAGTGTACGCTTAGAAATGTTAGCCACAGCAAAACAAGACCTCACAACGATTGAGAGATTGAGAGCTGCTTAAATAGTCCTGAGAATGAGGTGCAGGTGTGCTGGTGATCAGTCCCATGCATGGGGTTGTGGGAATTGAAGTCTGGAGAATAATCAGTACTCAGGTGACGGAGCCCTCTGATGGTGATCGGAGGGAGCCACAGGGGCTTGTTTTGTGACAACAAAAACACTTGTAACTTCAGGTTGTTTTAGGGAGGTTGTCAGCTGTAAGAAATTCACTGTAAATCCATTTAGAAGAAAAAAAAACATCTGCTAAATGGCATCTTGCTGTTTATCATCCTACTAAATATAAATTTGAGCTTATTAACATTGCCTATAACATATCATTTAGAGACAACAGATGGGAAATTAAATTTTATACGACCAAAGCAATTATGAAAAAGAACCTTTAATTTGAACGAAATAGCAAAAATGCTCAGGTTAAAGGGTTAAAGTAGAGATCAGCATATGTGTTCATGCATAAGTAACTCCAGTGTTATATTTTTAGTGCAATAGGGAAACTGTGCAGGGTCTGAAGATATTAAAGTTGCATAAACTCAAGGGGGATGTTCCACGACCTGGAACCACCCGCTTAACACGAAAGCAGCCGTTTACGGTTTACTGCGATTAAAAATCTGTCACTGAAACATAGTACAAACACACTTTTCAAGTTGTTGTACATTTCCCCTAATAATAAATAGTGTTATAAATTATTAAAACAATTGATATAAGATTTCAAATCAAATGTTTTGTAATGAACGACACCTTTGCTGTGAACTTGAAGAGAACTGACTTCATACATCCACTGAAACTCACCCAAGTGAACACAGGTTAAAAGAAAAGAATAAGAAAGTACTTCTGAGTAAACTCGAGCAGCATTTATTTGCAGATGCCATTTATTTTAAAATGTATTCATTTTTTAGTGTGGCTTAAATATCTGAATAACCAAGTTCAATGTAGGACTCAAGACCTTCATCCTCATCTCTCTGAACAGGCCAGCTAAGAGAATCTGAATTATTCAGTGGCGACTAGAGCACCAAACCAGCGCCAAACAAGATCCAGATTACTTCAGACCCCTTATTTTCATTGATAAACAGTGCTTGAAATGGGAAAAAATATAGCTGCGGGTGGCCTACCACCATTGTTGTTTGCATATTCCCCTTATTGTCACTCTACTAAAAGCTATGAGGCCAGCAAGCACAATTCTTGCAATTTTATAGCCTAAATATGGCTACCTAGAGACAATTCTGGCATAATTAACCAAGTGTAGGTTTTTGCAGAACAGTAATGGGAGTTTTCGGAAAGGCTGGCATTGGCAATGACAAGGTGGGGGGAGGGGGGCAGTAGTTGTGTTTAGGGACAGGTAAGGGGCATAATTTTCATTGCATGATTTAGAAATACCTACTTTTGTTCTCCAGAGACTCTCCAAATACTCTATAAGTGTGAACACTTTTCATCATTCGGGTGTGTCAGAAGTCAATGTTTTTCATCCATTTCAACGTAATCATCAAATTTACACAAGATTATCAGAATCAGAAAGAGCTTTATTGTCTTGCGCATACAAGGAATTTGTTTTAATGACATAAACTTCCAGTACTCAGAGACAACAACACACAGACAAAAAAAAAATTTGATAATGGAATAGGATTGAGTAAGATGCAGGGATGTACTAGGATGGAGGGGTAACAAATAAATGTTTGCCAATTTGCACATTTACTTAATGTTTTGAAAACTGTTAAACTTAAGTTCAAATCCTATCACAGTACAAAAACGAATAAGAAACAAATGTGATGTGTGAATGTGAATTTTAAACAGTAGAGAGTATCAATCTTGCTTGCTAAGAAATGTTATAAAGGAAAACACTGTATAATGCTACCTATTGTTTGTGTTTTTATGTTAGGTTATGTTATGTTATAAATTATGAATTGTGTTTTTTTTGTGAAAACTTTTGCTGGTGTTATGTAAAAATTAATAAAAGTGTTTTGGTAGTTTTAGTGCATTTTGAATGTGAAATGAACTGCTGTGTCAAGTTGAAAGATAGTTAGGAGAACTGTGTGAAGAGTTTTGAAAAAGTGACTTTATTGAGAAATGTGTCTTAGTGTTTGTAAAAAACTGTAAATAAAACACAGACCAATGCTGACAAATAGATGAATGAATCAACCTGCAGGTTATTAACTACTGACCACTGCATGTGATCATGCTGCATTTGACAACTAGTATACCGGTACATTATTTGTGCCCATTCAAAATGCAGAGAGTGTTTGGGATCTGAAGCCTTTTTAAGCATGTGTTTGACTCACACTGAGATAAAACCTCATGTCAGGGAATATTTTGCATTTATCTCAGAGTGAAGAGAACCTCCTGCTGTTCAATTGCACACTTGTACCCCCCCCCCCTCCCACACCCAACTGATCAATATTTAAAATGTGCAAATAAATCATTAACATACAGAGCCACTCAGGTACTGGAGAGTTTGTTTGGTGATGTTGTTAGTGTCCACATTTGTTTTTTTTTTTGTTTGCAACTTCACCAAGAGTAAGTTTGTGTTTAGAAGGTCAGTGTAACTTGAGGTATGTTAAATGCACTGTGTGCTTTGATTACTGTGTGTGTGTGTGTGTGACTAACTAGTGTTGTCACAGGGGCCAAGACAGATGGCTCTGTGTTTTACTCTCTATGGTTCTTGCTGTAATTATGGATGCTGTTTGAAGCCTTTAGTAACAAAGTCATAGCTTGCAATCCCATTTCATTAAACTCTCCTAGTCTTTCTATTAAATGTGCTTTCCATTGGGTCTGCTTTGGTTTCTTTGTGGTTTTGGTATATTAACAAGACATGGTAGACAATACAGATCAGAAGATAGGCCCTTTAGAAAAGGATAATTTACTAAATGAAATAGTTTTTACCAATTGTAATACAACTTTTATTTTATTTTGCATGATTCCTGGTTATGCATCAGAAACAGGGACTTTTCTTGCTTATATATGATGTATCAAACAAATGCACTGGGGGTTTGAGCTGCGAATAACATTGGCTGAAGTTTTCTTTGTTAAGCTGCATTGCTGTGTTGCCTGTCGCAATCTATCCACACCATTGTGAACCATGGGCCGTTTAGTGTGCGTATAAATTTGGTGGACAGTGAACTGCCAGAAACATGTCTTTAGTTGTCAGTCACCTTTTGCATAAAACAAACACTTGCAAATGTGATCCTCAAAGGCTGTTTCATATAGCAAGGACCCAAATTGACCATGAAGGTGACTCGTCTTATAAAATCACATTTATTTAAAAAATGTCAAATTAGGTTGTTCAATCACATCTCCTCTGTTATTCTACTTCCCCATATGTGTTAGTGACCATTTCCATGTGCAATGGTTTGATAATGTGGCTGCAAACTCTACCCAGATATTACGGAATTGTTTAATTTGGACTTCTCTGTGCATGCTCTTTGAGGTGGTGACCATAGACCTGCATAATGAGAGTCACAGACAAGAACGGTTTGACCTAAAAATATAAAAATGGAAACAACTGTGGAAACAAAGACACCTACATCTTGGATGCCCTTGAGGTAAGCTAAAACATACCAAAATTTAATTTGAACGTGAACCATCCCTTTAATACATGGGCAGAGTAAGAACATATAAGGGAGCCAACGTGTTAACAAGGGAGTTAACTTTGTTGTTATGTGTTCATCTGCTTATTTAATTTGTTCTTTTTACATTGGCTGTCACTCTACATAGACTCATACAATCAGATACAATATTTTCTCAAATATTTATTACAATATATACTGTTAAATGTAACATTCACTTCAGTGGAATGAGATGACTAGATGCTTTCAATTGATTTCCTGTTGAACTGTCACCAACTGAAACTGCTGTGGTCAAACTATTTAAAATCTATTGAAGCTACAAACTTGATCATAATGAATAACGTTTCCATCTAACATACATTTTAAGGTGCAGCTCGTGCACAGGAGGTGTCTGATTTAAGGAGGAGATGGTGTCTTCCTTGCCTTAGTGATGATGCCATTTCAGATGAATCCCTTGAGCCTGTTGCCCTGTTGTTTGGGGTTAAATTTGAATAGACAGATGTGCCAGAGCCAGAACTGCTGCAGAGCTCTCTGTAAACCCAAGTCATCCTCTTCAATAATGCAGGAACCCACATGTGATGGGCACATGGCCATGAATACAGGAGAGGGATCCTGCTGAGAGGAACACACTCCAGGGAAAATGGTGGACGGGTGCGTCTTTATTCTCTTTGAATGCTTCTAAACGTCCCTCTGTTTTCATATTGCTATTATTTAAAAGCTCTTTATTTTTACCAGCTATGCCGTAATTCATTTTTTGATGATTTGTTTGAAGATTGCAGTGGTGGAAAGATAAATTAGTAGAGAAGACCTCTTGCTGTTTTTTTTTCTTCATAAACTGAGGCTCATAAAAAATTACATTTTTGGTATAGGAAACATTTACATGTTCCAGCAGTAATGATACCATTAAATGCATTATATTTCATAGCTATTGTTTCAATTGATCCCAACCCTCAGTTACATGTTTGCATGATCACCTTCAGAACCTCAAACTACTTCAATGTTAAAAACACATTGAAACAAACATCAAGCTTTTAACAGCAGAAACGTCAAACTCTCTGGTCTTTCTTCTCAAGCCGATATTAAAAGGGTCATCAGATGCAAATTTTCCACGGGTTGATATGATTCTTTAGGGTCTTAATTAAAAGTCTGTTACATAATTTGGTTAAAATTTCTCAATGGTAATGTAAAAATACCTTTTTTTCCCGTCAAAAACAGCTATTTTCAGAGCAAGCCATTTTGTAGCATTTTCCTTTAAATGTTAATGAGCTTTGCTGTCCCTGCCCCTTTCTTCCAAACCACTCTCTGAGGGACAGTTTCCTTTTGCCACATTCATCATAAAAATTGCTAATTAGCACATTATTAGGAAAAACGATTTACAAAGATTAATTTAAAAACCTTATACTCAATTCTTCTGTAGGTACATAGCCAAATGCGACTGTCAATCAAACTATGGTGGGAGTGGCCTGTTTTTGTGAAGTCACACGGACAAGCTTCTGAGATCTGCTAGATTTGAGAAAAGTTTTAAAGATTTTATTAGATAAAAAAAAAAAACACTGGGTGGATTTTTATCATTATAGGGTGGTTGTGTACACACACTGCCAACACACATTTCAGCTCAAACAACTTGTAAAAGTGCATGTAGCATCGGATGACCCCTTTAAGATTGTCTTGAGCTTTTTATCTAGTTAAAGAAATGTAATGTGTTACAGTTGTGTTGCAATACATAACTGGCCTTTATGAGGACTTCTAAGTACTAGCGGTACATAACATCCTGCAGTTTGTGCTTAAAGATGTGGGTTATGTTTTGAACGCGAGACTGCTCAAATTGCCCGGGTTCAAATATTTCCTTGTGTTTTGTCGCCCTCTAATGTTCAGTATGAATACTACTTTAGTGCTTTAAATAATTGTCAAATTCCTATATCATTATCTGACATATATTAAATTCAGACAGGGTTATAATATGATATAATGTTATCCTAAGAAAATGTGGTAGATTAAGCCTATAACAAAAATAAATCTATCATATTATACAATGAATGTTAGAGCGCGTTATGAAGAGTTCTGTCTCTTTAAGAAATTCCGGGGCTGTTTTCTTGACGCTTGCTTTTGACGTCAGAGCCACTCGCCGTGCCACATGTGTTGAAGGAGTCGATTTGTTTCTAGAATTTCCCCCCAAACATCTTGGAATGGACATTTAACTTTATGGATGAAGATAATATTTTACATGGAAATATACTGTTCACTCTTACAAAGTAAGAATCACATGAAATGAAAGTGTTTTGCGGTCACTGCTTTAAAGAGTAACGTGAGTGGATCGCCGCAGAGTGAACGTTTTGGTCTCTGATAGCTGTCACATCTAATTATGGCTCTTCCGGAGAAGAATGAAGTTACAGCAGACCTAGAAACACAACCCATGGTCGATGAAGAAGAGTTGAATGACTCTAAACGAGAGGAAGATGAGAAGCAGGAGGATAATGCAGGCGATGCTGAGCAGGAGATGAACTGTGAAGATGACAGTGCTGATGGTAAAGCTCTTGATCTGGATGTAAATGAAGAAGATGACTCTGAGAAACCGAAGGGCAAGAAATGTATCCCTGGTATCGTGTATTTGGGACACATTCCTCCGAGGATGAGACCAAAACACATGCGGACTATGCTGAGTGTGTACGGAGAGATCGGGAGGATCTTCCTTCAGCCTGAAGGTAAAACTACAGTCCTGTTTTGTTTATATTATTGGAATAAACATTACATTTAATTATATATATATATATATATATATATATATATATAGCCAAATTAATAATTATTTATTTATTTGGCTTTTAGTCGATGTCCATTAGCTCTGGGGTCACCTATATATATGTGTACTTAATAAAGTAATAAATTGAAGCAGACTAACATTTAACAGATTAAGTGTCTTACTCTTACCAATGCTACATTTATTTTATCGTTATGACAGTAAAAGGTAATTTTGAATTGTTTTATTATATTTTAAAATGCAATTTATTCCTGTTTTGCCAATCTAAATTTTCAGCGTCATTAATAAAGTCTTCAGTATCACATGATCCTTAATTTTTGCAGCTCAAGAAACGTTTCTTATTTATTATGGATGTGGAAAACAGTTGTGCTGCTTAATGTTGTTGAAACCGGGATGCACAAGCAGCTCAAAGGTTTTGGGTTAATAAGCTTTTGACCAGCAGGCATGCATTGACATGACATTAAAAGATTTCTGTTTTAAATAAAATTCTTTCTCTTCATCAAAGAATCCTGTAAAGAAGTATCATAACACAGAAAAATAAGCAGCAAAACCTGTTTTGCATCATTGATAATATTAAAGACCATTATAAATAATTGAGGTATAGTTATAATTGATAATAACTGAGCAGCAAATCAGCATATTATTACACTGATTTCTGAATCATGTGACACTGAAGAGTGGAGTAATGATGCTGAAAATCCCCCCCAAAATTATACCTTGTGCATGTTTTCATGTTTGATCAACTTCCCATATACATATTTTTTGTGACTCTCTTCTAGATCGCTGTGTGAAAAGGAAGAAAAAGAAAGCAGGAAGCAATTCATCCAGTTTCACGGAGGGCTGGGTGGAGTTCAGAGACAAGCGCATCGCTAAAAGAGTCGCAGCCAGTCTGCACAACACACCAATGGCCAACAAGAAGAGGAGCCGCTTCAGCAGTGACCTGTGGTCCATGAAGGTACATCATACAGATACACTACTATTGAAATTTGGGGTCAGCAAATTAAATATATATATATATATATATATATATATATATATATATATATATATATATATATATATATATATATATCTATATATAAGAATTAAACACTTATTCAGCAAGGATGAATTAAATTGATTAAAAGTGAATATAAGAATGATTTCTAAATGATCATGTGACACTGAAGACTGGAGTTATGATGCTGAAAATTCAGCTTTGATCACAGGAATAAATTACATTTTTAAAAATAATTGTTTTAAATTGAAATATTTCACAATATTACTGTTTTTACTGTATTTTTCATCAAATAAATGCAACCTTGGTGAGCAGAAGAGATTTCTTTCAAAAACATTTTAAAATATGACCAATCCCCAAATTTTTTTAGTACCTGCCTAAATGATGTAAAACTCATCATGTATAAAGCTGTATAGTTACTTTTTCTCTCTCTTTTTTATTAAGTACCTGCACAGGTTCCAGTGGTGCCATCTCAGCGAACGATTGGCTTACGAGCAAACGGTGTATCATCAGCGTATGAGAACAGAAATCTCCCAGGCCAAGAAGGAGACTAACTTCTACCTGGCTAGTGTGGAAAAGAGCCAGAGGCTTGAGAGCCTAAGGAAGAAGAAGGAGAAGAAGGGAGAGGTCATAGAGGAGAAGACGTGGGACTACAAACAGCGACCTACAGAAGAAGAGATCCACCTGAAACGCTTTAAGAACAAAGGCTTGTCCAAGAAGAACCTCCAGAAGGCACAAGAGAAGAGCAAAACCATCCAGGACAAAGCTCAGTCAAATGTTTCCCTCCTGGCCAAGATCTTCAGTAGTAGAAAGGCTCAGGACTGATGTTTTGGGGAATCGCTTATTTTTTGTATTTCTGTACAAGCTTTTCAACATACAATCTTTTCGACACAGAACTTATGTAAACCTCATGTAGATTGTTCTGATTGACCGTTTCATACATTCAGAATAAAAACACTGCACAACTCTACTTCTATTTCTATCCATTTTCCCATGAAAAGAGGCTTAACATCTTCTGAAAGCGTAATGCATTGTTCATTCATTAAATAGTTCTCTAAGTCTACCCCATGCCTGTTTCTTCTAATTCTTTAATGACTTTTAGTCGTTTGAACCTAGAAGCTGTCATTGGGTGAGTTTTTGGGATTCAAATTATTGATTAATGTTATTATCATATTAATAAAATTGTCCTGTGTAGTATTGAAATTCAAATTGTATTTTATTTAATTAATACAATACCAATATAAACACTTCTTAAGTATTATTTTTTTCTCGTTTTCCAGGAAAAATCTATAAATTCTAAAACAAGATGTTTACTTGGAATAAAACTGACTTAAAGGTACAGGTTGTAGGACCTGCCACTAAAGGGCGCACTACCCAAACAATAACAATCCCGTGGTTTGATGACGCTAAGAAGGATATTGGAATGATGGTATTTGCTGTCTTCTACAACCGCTGACGGCCATCAATCAGACGGAAAGATAAATCATGGATTTTTGATTTTCAACTATTTTCAAAAGATACGAATCAAAACAACTCACCTGTCGAGTAAAACACAAGCGAGATCGGCATCTCTTTTTAGTTTAAGTTTGTCGCGACTCGTGACGCTACTTCCGCATTTGTCCAGGACACTGTTGTCATGTGGTTTCTACGTCAGTAAAGGTGGTAACAAAGGGTAACCAACGTCATTGACGGGGGACTGCACTGCCCAATGTAACTGTTTAAAATGGGGATTTTCTCATGATTTACAAGTAGTTGAAAACATTAGAGATATTGTTAGTAATCAGCTGGACAAAATATATAACACTAGCCTAGTGGTTTTGGGATATTTTACTGCAAATATCTTACAAAATGTACCTTTAAGTCTTGTTTTCTGAAAAATTTGTCATAATTATATGTAAAAATAAAAAAAAGTGTTATTAACATTGCCAGTCATTTCTTATTTTAAGCAAAAACTAAATTTGTATACATTTTTCTGAAAATAGGACTAAATATTTGCTGTCATTTTGCTTCTAAGTAAATGTATCTTAATTAAAAATATTTGTAATGGAAAAACAAGAAAAAATACTGCCGAAAAAAAAAAATACATTGTGAATTTTTAGATTAGGAAAACAACATGAATTTTTAAGCGATTGTATTTCTTAGCTTTATCAAACAATACAATGTCAATGTTCTTTTTCCCTTGGCCGTTCCTGATTTACATTTTTATTCGTTCATTCTTTCTCATCCTAAGAAGACTGATTTCTCCAGGCCATCTTCTGCTTTGGTGTACTCCAGGTTGGACTTGTAGTATCGGCTTTCATAGCGTGGGCTGTTCCTCACATATTTCAAGTATTCCGGGGCTCCAGGACAAATGACATTGTCGGCCAACAGGACAGTGCCTTTTTTCAGTAGACCACAGTCCTACAATATTATAAAATAAATATGGTTGTAATTTTTCATACGTTAGAACCATTTCTTGAGGGGTTAATGTAAGCAATACTCTGTGTGTTTGTGTGTGTACTTAACCTTTGCCTTCCTACCTCAAGAAGTTTAGTATCTGGTGCATAACTATCTTTCCAGTGGTCCAGAAACACGAAATCAAAGTATTTTATCCCAAATCGTTCCTTCATCTTGGGGATTAAATCACCAGAGGATCCCTCCACTAGAGTAACCTTTGAAAAACAGAACAAAGAAAGTGTTGTTACCTTTAAAATACTTATTTAGTCCTAAGCAACTGTATTCAGTTCTATCTATTTTTGTGACTTTGGAGCCCCTTACAATTAAGTGTAAAGTGTAAATGAAGTTTGCTCAAAACTTGTGGAAAAGTACATATGTAGTGCACAAATAATATTTTAAATAACTAGCTTTTTTAATTTTTTTAAATGACAATGAATGAGATGTTCTTTCATGACTAATGTGAGGAATGAACCAGAAGAAATATTAGCCATAAATGTATCATCCTATCAACTTTCAATCAGATAATATTAGATTTTTATGATTTTATATATATATATATATATATATATATATAAAAATGCAATTCAATGGTAGATTGATGCAAATTGCTGCAAGTTGTTAATACAAATTTTTTTTACTATATTTTGCAAGAAAATAACATTTCAGTCTTTCTACTTAAAAACAGGGGCGGACTGGCCATCTATGTGATCTGGAGAATCACAGAACAACAGGTGTCCTGACATTTTATCCTACCCTGTCAGATTTTCCTACGCGGGTTTACTGCGCACGCGCACATCAATATCGCGTCCTTTGTCTCATGCTAAACAACGATATTTAATGTATCTGCATTACTGTAAGGGTAGGTTTAGGGCTGGGGTAGGTGTAGACTTTAATAAAGATGCAATCTTATTGGTAGAAAATAATTCGGTACTCCCCGCTACGAACTCCTGAACTGATTCAAATGATTCGCGAACCCGCTACGAACTCTCGAACTGACTCAAATGATTCGCGAAACCGCTACGAACTCTCGAACTGACTCAAATGATTCGCGAACCCGCTCCGAACTCCCGAACTGATTCAAATGATTCGCGATCCCCAAACTGACTCAAATGATTCGCGAACCCGCTTTGACCACCTGTCCTGCATTTTGCGACAGTCCCGAAATTTGAAGCTTTGTCCCGCGTGCCGAAAGTCATAAGCAGTGTCCCGCATTTTAATTTTGTCTTCGTCATTTTATTTAATCGTCCTTTAAATTACAATTCTACAATTAAAAAAAATGTTAATAAGAAAACACTGAACATGCGCAGCGCAGCCGTTATTATTGGTTCTAGCGGCTAGCCAGAGCGGGAAAATAAACACTGAAAAAAAAACTCTACAGAACAATTGATCTATCTGGAGCTCCCGAGAAGAAAAAGCGTCTTTGTTCGTATAATAAGGAATGGGAGAAAAAATATACATGGTTAAAACCTGTTCCAGGTGACCCTAAGAAAGGAGATTGCAGTGTATGCCACCGATGTTTCACCATCTAGCATGGAGGTGAGGGGGATGTAAGACGTACTGCAACTGTGCAACTGTGGACCTCATAAAAAGTGAACTCCTGGTGAAAGTGAACTACAGCTACACCTGCCAGGAGTTCTACAGACACATAATGAATGAGAAGGCCCTACTCGAAGCTGCCAGATCAGACAAAAAATATAAATTCGATGCACTGAATCCGGTAAGAACGCATTTAATCTTTCTCGTCTTTCCTAATTGAATTTATGTGCTTATTCGGAAATGTGCTTTGTAGCGATTGGATTATTATTTTCACTTAATTATTTGGATTGAATAGACACGTGCTGTTAAAATAATTTTTTACTGATATTACTGTTAAATATTAGTGACGTTCACGGCGCCGGTCAGAGCCGTCATTAACATTTTTATAAAGCCTTTTAGCAATTTAAAACATGTTAACATCACTGCATCACTTGTCCCGCAAAATCAGGTCTGCTGATCTGCATCACTCTATTTGAACTCCCGAACTGACTCAAATGATTCGCGAACCCGCTACGAACTCCCGAACTGAGTCAAATGATTCGTGATCCCTTATCGAACTCCCGAACTGACTCAAATGATTTGCGAACCCGCTACGAACTCTCGAACTGACTCAAATGATTCGCGAACCCGCTACGAACTCCCGAACTGATTCAAATGATTCGCGATCCCCAACTGACTCAAATGATTTGTGATCCCGTATCGAACTCCCGAACTGACTCAAATGATTCGCGAACCCGCTACGAACTCCCGAATTGATTCAAATGATTCGCGCTTCCCCAAACTGACTCAAATGATTCGCGAACCCGCTCCAAACTCCCGAACTGACTCAAATGATTTGTGATCCCGTATCAAACTCCCAAAATGACTCAAATGATTCGCGCTTCTTCAAACTGATTAAAATGATTCGCGATCCCGCTATGAACTACCAAACTGATTCAAATGATTCGCGATCCCCAAACTGACTCAAATGATTCGCGAACCCGCTACGAACTCCCGAACAAACTCAAATGATTTGCAATCCCACTCCGAACTCCCAAACTGGTTCAAATTATTCACGCTCCATACTCCGAACTCCCAAAATGACTGATTTGCAAACCCGCTTTGAACTCCCAAACTGACTCAAATGATTCGCGATCCCGCTACGAACTCCCGAACTAATTCAAATGATTCGCGATCCTCAAACTGACACAAATGATTCGCGAACACGCTTTGAACTCCTGAACTGACACAAATGATTCACAAACCTGCTATGAACTCCCGAACAGACTCAAATGATCCACGAACCCGCTACGAACTCCCCAACTGAATCAAATGATTTGCGATCCCGCTCCGAACTCCCAAACTGGTTCAAATGATTCACGCTCCATACTCCGAACTCCCAAAATGACTCAAATGATTTGCAAACCCGCTTTGAACTCCCAAACTGACTCAAATGAATCACGCTCTGAACTCTATTGGCTTTGTGCTCTAATTTCATAACATTTACTGATTTTAAGATATGAAATGTATGTTGTTAACAAATAAAATACCAATATTTCCATTCCGAACTCCTTTCCACGTCGAAACATCCACGAACAGGGGCGGACTGGCCATCTGTGCGATCTGGAGAACGGCCGGTACTCCAGGACGGCCCACCACCCACCACGTACGCACCACTCTCGCCGCTGTAGACTGTAATGTTTTCTCTTGGTTCATTTCTCTCGGTTCATGTTAAATTAATTTTTACAAATAAGTCGCACCCGACTATACGTCGCAGGACCAACCAAACTATGAAACAAAAAAGTGTGACTTATAGTCCGGAAAATACAGTAAGTATGGAACATGAGAGGAGAAAGAGTTACTTTCTAGGGATGATGTTAGGAAGTGATATTCAGGTTGCTACATTTTTAATGATTACAGTAGTTAAAACAGCTAAACTTCAACATTTTAGCTGTAAAATGCCACATGCAGTAGCTAATATTAAGAAATATTTTGTGCTTTTACTTTTAAAAATGTTGGTAACGTTACAGTTAATGCTTACAAATTTTGAAGATTTTGAATACAGAAGTTACATTTGTAATGGTGTATTTTTGTGTTATAACAGCATATTATATAATCTATTCCATGCTATCTTGGAATAAAACCCGTTTTTTTTTTTTTATTCATTTCATAATTTTTTTATTTAGGTTGAGCTTAGACCAAGAGCAGAGAAAGACACTCACTCCAGCTCAACTTTAAATTACTTTTAAGTGCCCCAAGTCATTTTTTTTGTCAAACCACCCTCAGAAGAAGACAAAATACCTGACAGTACAGAGAGTGTTTAAGTTGAGTGTTTAAATCAACAGTACACAAAGATGGCGCAGACAGACTGTTGTCAAGTTTCCGCGCGCTGATTGCTTTGGGCCGGGTTTAGTCAAAGTCCAGGGCCGTTTTTTTATTCCCAGTCCGTCCCTGCTTAAAAATGTCACATTTATTTTAATTAGTGAAAATTGTTTCAACAACTACACCATTTTTTTCTCAGTGGAACTAATGCATACCAGCTCTTTTTCTCACCTTGTCCTGAAGGCCCGCGTAGGCGATGATTTGACGAGCAACTTCAGCAAAGGCTGGGTTGAATTCGACTGTAATGAGTTTGGAGCCAGGGGACATCAGTCGAGCGATCCGAACGGTGGAGTAGCCGCAGTACGTGCCGAGCTCCAGAACCGTGCTGGGGTTTACCTCCATCAACACTGAATCCAGTATGAGCCCTTCAGAGAGACACACAGTGCTCAACCAGAGGATAACTGAGGAAACTAATCAATGAAGTGGCTAATGACATCGTCGAAATATCATTAGAGCCTTTCTTCCCCATTAGCACCATCGTTTATTCATCACATGACATTGAGCTGCTAATAGGGACAAGATCAGACTGATGTTCATTGTTTGGTGTCATATAGTGGCTCACTGAATGTCACTGCATTAGAAAACATTAGCTAAAATTAGCATTAGATAAAATATCTAATTAAAAAGATCAGTAAATGTCTAAACATTCTTAAATCAAGATATATTTACTTGAGAAGCAAAATTTCATACAACACGGATTACAACATATCAGTCTATAAAGTCTTTTTTTAATTTTTATTAAGTTTTGGCATAAACTTAACATAAAAACATTTATGCCAATGCACAATATTTTTTTTAAGTTTGTGATAAAAAAGAATACAAAACAAATTGAAGTTTGATTTCAATTTCTGAGTATAAATTGCTTCTCTGCCAATTTTGTTTGTTCAGTGTGGAATACAAAAAATATTCTTGTTTTTCTTCTGAATTAAGTTTATTTTTCTTTACCAATTGCCAGATATTTTTCTTGTCCCATTTTATCACTGTTAAATAATAATGAACCATTGAAGAAAATCATTGTTGAGATAAAATAAACTTCAACTGAAATAAAATATTAAAAACTTATTTGATTTATAAAACAAAATTTCTCATTTTCGTTCAGTTTAACGATGATGTACTAAAAAATAAAATAAAATATAGTACTATATAGTAAAGTAATTTTGCCTCTCAAGTAAATGTTTGTACTGGGGGAAAAAATACTTTTTTTTACAAGAAAATTATTTTTGCAGTGTTTTTGCTCGGTGTCTTTAAATCCCCCAGTGTTATGGTGATTTTTAGTGGATATATTAAGTCAGTTTCCCTAAAGTGTAAATCACTGACATGTTCCTTTAATGTCTATCAACTATCATCAATCAAAATATCACTTTGTATACTGTATAAAACTGATAATTCTGGGAACACTTCTGAAATGAATCCATCCTCAGTCCCATAATGCATCAGTGCACCTAAAGTGGGTTGATTGTGGCTGTACATTGGCTGTACATTGTGCACACTTGTATATGAAACTATAGTATGCATGTGTGCAGCCATGCAGAGAGGATATTGACCCACAGACAGGAGACTGCCATCACTTCTCATTCAGAGCAGCCAGCTATGAGCAGCCCCAAAGCCATTTACTCAAGAGCAGAGAAGAGAGATACAGAGATAATAGAAGCAAAAAAAATATCAAGCAAATGGTAAGAAAATTAGTAAGGGAGCAGAGAAGGAGGTGAGGGAATACAGGCTGCTACCTTTATCATCGCCCACGTTCATGGCCCATTCTTTGTGTCGACAGTAATAGTCGATGGCTGAGATGACGCTCTGAGGGTCTCCTTTTGTAGCATTCTTCTGAACGGCTTTCAGCATGCGCTGCATTCACAGAAATCAGCCATGATCAACAGTGTTCTTTAACAAAGCATCGCCAGAGAACAATAATCGAAAAATAAAGACATAACAGGAGGACCTTAATTACTCTGGCTTTCAAAAGAAGTTTTATTGGGTTTCTGCTATTGAAAAATCCTGTTTAATCATAAAAAAATTACTTTGGCTGTACCGTGGTACAGATGTAAGATGGTAATACTGTGGTATTTTAATATCTACAATGATAATGAAAGATTATCTTATGCATGTAGCGTGGTATTTATATACACCAATGTTCTTCAAATAATTTCTTTTGGACATAATGTTTAAAAAAAAAAGTAATCATCATAAAGAATTTCTTGACTAGTACAAATGTTCTTAATTATGATGAAAACAATGTAACAATACAATAATAATATATTATTGAATAAATAACTTAATGGACCGAAAATAAAATACAGTAAAAACTCTTTTGATGTGTTCACTATTTCTTATATTCCTCCCTGTACTCACTTTGTATAATAAATGAAAATTATTAATTGTAAATGTAAAAGTAGGTCTCATTTTCTTAATGAAAAAAAGTAATAATAAATATGATGTTTAATAATAAATACATTGAGAAATAGATAGATGCTGTTATAGTGGAAATTTGTCTTTGGCTTCTATATACCACAAACAATGACATATACCACAACAACATCATAAAAACAACAAAAACAAATATGCATACGAGCAATGTAAACGATCTGAAGCACATCTATGTTATACTTCAACATACAAACACACACACGTGTACAATTAATGTGCATACTTATCTACACCTACTCATATTCATGTCTCACCATTTAATATTCTACAGCAGTTAGCACAAATGACATCTGGTACACTGTTTTACTTGCCCAAGGTTTTCTAAATCATTTCCTTGAAGGTAACAACTGAAATTGAGAGTGTAAGTGATGAGATGAATACTCTGTAATAACCAAAGCTTTAGATGTATAAATATAATTCAAGATCAATCAGATCATATAACCATGCCAGGTTCTTTACAGGTGGTTAGATTCACCAAAATACAGTATTTTCATGGTACATGACCAAAAAACATGCCAGCATGGTAGTAGCATAGTATTTTTGTCAGCAGTGACTCTCTGTCTTCTTTGAACATCAACATCTCATCTCTGCATATGTGTGAGCGATGAATGACAGTGAGGGTCACCTGAGGTCGCGATGTTCCCGTCATGATGTCAAGGAGCCGCTCATGAATGACATCGTGCCAGAGAAGTGCCAGCCAGCCGCTGCTCTGCACAGCTGTAGGGATGAGCCAGTGATAGAGGACATACAGGACAGCAGCTGAAACCACCGTCACGGCCAACAGACTCCACAGCATCCTGTGAAAGACAGAGAGAGAGAGACGTTCACAATGAGAATAAATGAATAAGGTCAGCCAAAAAAAGGGAGGCTTTGTTAGACTTACTTCAAAACTAACTCTCATTTCATTGTTGACCTAGCTACTAAAGCACCACAACCTTTAGACCTAAATTCTTGATTATCTTTTGTGTGTTTATGACATACAGCCCGACCTGTGTAAATACCCACAGCTCTCGCAGTCAGAGTATGATGTAAGATCACATGACAAGCATGTCTACAACACACGCCTAACCGTGTTTGCAAGGTCATTTAAGATGTTACAAATAATCATTAACATTCAGATTGGCAAAAAATTGACACATACATGATGACACATGAAATACACAGAAAAGAAAAGATAAAAAGTTAAAAAGAATTCTGTGCTGTAAAAAATATGGCACAGCTTTATCTCCACAACTGATTTATACCACTCACGTGAACAGAGTAAACCTTATAATGGCTTGCAGAATGATGTTTCAGAAGTTGATTTATGTGTTTTAACAGTCAACTTTTTATGGCTTAATATTTACGGTTTACCCTTTCCCTGATAGTTTTCACACTTTACCTACTCTAGTATCACGTCATCTTGCAACTTTTATAGAACTTCATACTCACCAAGGCTGCATTTATTTAATAAAAAATGTAGTAAAATAAGTTAAATCACATACAATTTTAAATAACAGTTTGTTAGTTGAATACATTTTCAAATGTAATTTATTCCTGTGATTTTATCATCACTCTTCAGTGTCACATGAACCTTCAGAAATCATTTTAATATGTTGATTTGCTGTTCAAGAAACTTTTCTTATTAGCAGTGTTGAAAACAGTTGTGCTGAAATTGTGTACTTTTTTTCAAGATTCTTTGATGAATTTAATGCATCCTGGCTGAATAAAAAAATACTATGATTTAAATTCAAACCAAGAAAACTAAACAACCAAATATGTTTCTTAAAGTAATAATTCACCTCAAAACGAAAATTCAGTAATTTACTCACCCTCATGTGTTTCCAAAGCTGCATATGAAATTTCTTCTGGAAAACACAAAAAAGGTGGTCCAAAAAGTGTAAAGGAAAAACAAGGCAAAACACTTTTTTGACGTTTTTAAAGACACCTTATTTTGTGTTTGACAGAAGAAATATATTCGTACAGGTTTGGAGTGACATGAGGGTGAAGAAATATCATTATTAGACAAACTATCCCTTTAATAAGAAGGTTCTTTTTCTTTTCAAGTGTAGAGAAAAGTGTGTGCAATATACCTCCACATGCAGGAGTTATTATTACAGTGTTGCCAAAATGACACTAATCTTAATACATTCTATTCAAGCTCAGAATAAGGACTTCTGATCTGGCATTCTGTGCAGACACACTGGGCTGCTCATAAAAAAGTCCAGGCACGATCCCCTGGAGTAACATAGTGAGACGCAGCGGTGACAGTATGAGCCTGTGTGCTGTCAGAGCGTGCTTTAATTAAAGATGGTATCACCGCTCAGACATGCAGCTTAAAATAAAACCCCCAAAAGAACCAGACAGACTTAAAAGATAGAAGTGTATCTCTTAAGCGACCATTTTTACAGCTCATCCACACATGCTGATATCGACCGTGTGGCCTGCCAGAGACCTCAGGACTTTCAGCAAGTCTGAGTTCTGATTACTACCACATGAATATTTAAGTCTACTGATTAATTAGAGATTGCTGCTGGACTTTAGTAAACCGAAGTGTGCTGTAATCACTGAAGCAACGGATTAACACGTTGCGCATGCTGTGTGCGGGATGTGCGAATTCCAATCACCATCTTGCTTATGAATAAATATTGAAGTGTGAACAATATTGGTTGATGTGAATGCAGAGCTGGATCATGCATAAAGTTACATAAACACAACATGTTATGGCAAGAAAAAATATAAATATAATACATAACACACATACATAACACATATGCATGCGTTCCCTTAAATTTTATAAGACAAACAAAGAACAATCTGTTGCAATATTATGCCAAACAACATTTCCATAATCTTACTTCCTTTTGTAGCTGTCTTCACAAACACACAGAGAGATGAGCTTCCCTTTCTCTTTTACTCCGATGTCTTTATGCCTTTCTCTGACAAAGTCTTTCTTGTTGGCCCCTCTCTCTCTCTACCTCTATCTCTCTCCCCTCCCTCTTCTATTTGCTCTGTCTAACCTGTTCTGCTGGGCTGCCTTGATATGTGTTGAAAGTGATGTACAACCATAGGTCACACTAGAAAGAGAGAGAAAAAGCGAGAGAGATGCATGCACACACTAACAGGCTTCCACTCATAAATACTCAGACACGCACTTACACACGACAGGAGAAGGAGCTGAGCCTCGGCCAACTGGGCTGAGTTTTTAATCCTCCTTTAGCCAGTCATGCTCTAATCTTCTCGCGCTTTCTTACACCCCCTTCCTGTCTCACTCTCTTTTGTTTTCCCCATATTTCTTCCTTCTGCCCTCCCCTCCCTTTGCACACACTGACACATGGATAATGATGACAAAAGAGGGGCCTCAGCAACACCATTTTCCAGCTTGCAGAGGTAGTATAAAGCATGGCACATCTCCTGCAGAAAACACACTCAATGCAATACTATATATATATATATATATATATATATATATATATATATATATATATATATATACACTGTAAAAAATAAGTGTAATTTTAACTGTAAAATTTTGTAAAAACGCTACGGAAAAAAACTGATAATAGGTTAACAGTAAGTTCCCGTACTATATACAGGGAAAAACTGTAAAAGATCTAACAAAGCATTTAATGTAAATTTACAGTAAAATTCTGTTAATTATACAGCTTTTAGAAGTAAAAAAAGAACAAATCAATGTATAATTTACAGTGTAAAACTGTAAACTGATATTCCCAGAATTCCCTGCGTGACACTCCACGTTTGAAAGTATTTTGTTTAAATAATCATGTTTTTAAATAGTTCTTGTTATCAGTTATGTACATTTGAGCTTTATGTTACATCTTCTGTTGCTTAATGAAAGTTTTTTGCATTATTTAAGTATCACGTGTGTTACCATGATGGTGTTTTGTGTTTCCATAAATGTGCACCTTCTATATGTTAATATATACTTCTGCTTGTGGTGAAGCTACTTGTGATGAGCTTTGATACTTCATGTGGCTTTCTCTTATACAGTACCATCTTTATTATTATGGTGGTTGTCAGTATTTTCAAGGTACAAAACAGATTTAATTTTGTGTGTTGTTGAATTTACTGGTTTATATTCACATTTTCTTGTTTGTAAATTACAGCTTTATATTGTAAAATTAACAGTTTTTGACGTAAATGTGTTTACAGTTTTCTGTATTTTTACAAAATTATTCTGGCAACCACAGCTGCCAAAAAGTTTTTGTAAAAACAACAAGAAATTTTTTACAGTGTATATATATATATATATATATATATATATATATATATATATATATATATATATATACACACATACATTTTCCGAATGCATATAATGCATACATATGATACAATATGATATACATTATGAAAATAATGGGACAATACTATATACAGTATATATATATATATATATATATATATATATATAGTATTAGCCAATACTGGAGGCTTTTTAAAAATGTATTAATATTGACTGCTATTGGATAAATGTAATCTTTAGCAAACACACACACACACACACACACACACTTGCTTAAAATTTTTTATTATTTAGACAAAATATTACAAATTAAATAGTATTTTTCTAAATAGGTATTTATTTGTATTTATATATATTTGTATTTATTGATATTGACTGACATTGGATATTTAATGGCACATGGGCTTTTCCTTCACTGTACCATCATCTAACATTAACTTAAAGTTTAATTTAATAACACGATTAAATGTAATCTTTAATGAATCTCAAAATCACAATGAACAAATATAAATGGCTTTATATTTTAATTATCTAAATAAGCAAAAAGTCAAAACAAAAATTATATATCCATATATATACATATATACACATATATATACACATATATACATACACACACATACAGTATATATTCATACAAACACAATATATGTTGATGCAGTTTTAATTGTAAACCAGAATCAGTCTACATTTATTGATATTGACTGATATTGTATATTTAATTGTTCATCCATCTTAAACCAGCTTAAAATTCACATGTAAACCAATTTTGTTTAATGTGAAACATTGCTCTAAAACCACGTCAGTATACAAATTAGATATTCAAGATAATTTTCTATATGGCTGGTACAACCACAGATTCATACAAAAACGTAGCATGAACTCTACATGAGGCTTACAAGAAAACAGAGAGAAAGAGAAGGAGAAAGGTTACAGATCCCAAATGCACTCTCCTTAGTACATGTCACTCCCAATCTAAATCATCAACACACACACATACACACACACACTAACATAATGACGCTTCCAGCCAGTGCATCCACAGACACAGGTGAGCACCAGCGCTCTGCTCTTCTGTGTTGTGGTTCAGTGAACATCTAAATACTGCATAATAGTATCGCTCTCAACATGTTAAGCACTTGAAATGTGAATGTACTAATGAATCCAGCACATTTCAGCAGGCGTCAATGGGTTTGCCCTTTAGCTTTACATCAGCCACTTAACTCCTCTGCATTATTGTTCACCAGTATAAATAAGACCATAATAACATCTTTACTTCTAATTAAAGAACAATGCAGTCGTCATCAAGTAATAATAAGAATGGCATGTGTAAAGTCACCTAACCTGGCTGAACAGTGGCTACTGGTGGCCGAAAGAGACATTTTCAGAAGTACTCTATTAATCACTACAAGGTCGAACATACATGCCTGCCTTTGCCTATGGCCACAGTAATTAACTGCCATTGAAAAAATATAAAAAATAACAATCTTGGTGATAGCACCCCCTCCAAATGTATGGATACTTGTAACAAAAGATGTAACCTTACAGTATATGGAATTCAAATGATCTTTTGGTTGCATTGTGTATATGCAAACTTGCCATTTTCATTTTCACCACTGACATGCATTGTTTTTAAGGTCAAGCCATGTATGCAAAAAATACTAACCTCTGGTTAATTTACAGCATTCAGGTTCTTCCCTGGTGAAGTAAAGTGTTGGGAACTATTAAAGGAACAAAAGAAATATTCATTTGCACCCAAGGCACATTTATGCAACCCCCATACAGTGGGTTTCCAGGGCTAAAGTAACTGCTAGGGGATCTGGAGCATACCAGAGCGGTGACTCACTGTGGGGCTCCACTGCTCCTCCATCACACACACACACACACACACACACACACACACACACTTCAGGTTAGGTTTTCCCCTGCTCTCCTTACCCATCCCGTTTAATTATCATATAAATCGATGCTGTCACTGCAAATATAAAATAGGCTGGATATTCAAAACATAATGCTCTAATAAGGTTACAAGTGATCAAAGTAGACAATCCAAGATACACTGGAATTTTAATTTACATACAATGGTATGCACATTTATTCCAAATGGAGTTTGGATTTAATAAATTATATAATTTTTTATAAATTTATAATAAATTTTTTACTAAACTAAATGTACATTATGGGAAGTTTTTTTTTCAAGTGGATTTTTTTTAAAATAAATAATTTATTGGAAATTATTTATTTAATGTTGTATATTACAGCACAGCATAAGTGTGTGTGTGTGTGTGTGCTCTTGTTTTTGTGACGTATCAGGACACAACTCTGTATAATGACATGGGTATGACATAGGTATTACAAAGAGAGGGTGACTTATGAGGACATAACCCATGTCCCCATTTTTCAAAACGCTTATAAATCATACAGAATGAGGTTTTTTTTTTCTTTTTTTTTTTGAGAAAGTAAAAATGCACAACGTTTCCTGTGAGGGTTAGGTTTAGGTGTAGGGTTGGTGAAGGGCCATATACAGTTTCTACAGTATAAAAACCATTACACCTATGGGATGTCCCCACTTTTCACAAAAACAAACGTGTGTGTGTGTATACCAGTAAATTATATTTTATTAGATAGATAGACAAACTGTCTGAATTTCCGTTAACTCCAGTCAAATATAATAGAATGATACACTTGTTTATTTCTTAAGCTAGACTTGAACACGTAGTTCTACATTGATGCATTGAGAAACCTTTTCATTAATAAATCTGATCCTATTATAAACAACCGTAATATAACGTAATTTCCTAAACAAATAATATGGCAAATATGTAACGACTCAGCATGACATGCAGTGCCCCACAGCATTCTGCATTAGAAACTGCACTCCCGCTGCATCTCCCCTGTGCATTCCGCCCGAATGGTACAGTCTGACTTGCTTGAATGGAATTCGGGTCAGCCCAATATGAGTCAGTTTAATTTATTAGGGGTGAACGCTTTTACTTCGTATCCAAATTTCATGACTGCAGGGACTCATAATACAACGAATCAACCTACTCAGGAATATATCATAATAAAACATAAATACATCATAAAAACGTATCAGTTACGGAAGAATTTGCTCAATTACATAATTACACGTTCCCCAACCTATCCGATGAATCTTGGTGGTGGAGTGAGTGACTCCTGAGTCTATTCGCAGCTGCTCTGTCGCTTCCATGATCCACTCCAGTCCGGATTTGGCAAGGAAGGAAACAGCTGCGGTAACGTTTTAGCAATTTCAGAACAGAAGTAACAGCAAGTGAGACATGCGGGGTCTAGAGGAGTCGCTCCAGCAGCAGTGGAGACCGGACGAGCAGCAGCAGACGTAGATGAACATGGCCGAGGACTATTGGGAGCGCGCGGCGGCTTTGGGATATTATTACTGCTGTTAAGATTACACGAGCAACACATACTCACTGACACAAGCACATACGAATCTCAACTCCACGGGTAAGAAAACCATCTTGGAGATCGTCCTGTCCCACTCTGATATTTCATCTTAAAGTGGAAAACGCATCATAATGGGACAGAAAAAGTAGATTTAGGCCGTTTTTGAGTTAATTTGAGCCGGACAGTCTCTGTGTCCTGTTTGGGTCGGTCGGGCTGTCTGAATGAAAACCAAAGGATTGTTTTATGATATGAAGAGTCAAACTGAAAAGCTAAAGCTAAAATGAAATGAATAAAAATAAGGAGAAGTAATTCTCGAATTCCTGTACAATGGCCGTTTAATTTTGATCTTTAAAGCCAGCTAACTAACTTAGCTAACCTGGCTAGCGTGTTTATCTGTGTTTACTGTGGATCAGTCAGCAGTCTGGCTGCAATCAATGTTTAATTTCATTATTTTTACTTATTTATGGCTTGCCTGGATAATTATGCTATCTTGAGAGAGTCGTCTGTTTTATTCAGTCATGTTGTGCTTTCTATTAATGTCATCTGAAGTACCTCAGGGCTTATACAAGTATGTGTTTATTAAGTAATTTTTAATCAAGCTGGTTCAACATATATGAAAAAAGTAATATTAAACATATTATGAAATAATAACATTTCATTAAATTGATCGCAGCCATTGCAACATTGTCAATGACGTATTTTACGTTGCCAATGGTATCTAGTGATGAAAGCATAACGTCACTCATTCAAAACATGAATGGGTGTTCAATAAGTCTACATCATAGCTGGGAATCTGTAGAATCGAATGCATGTTATCTAGGGGTAAATCTGTACTTTAAACCATTTCTGGCATAAAAATGCCATTATGATCTTTCCAGCTCACACTGATTTCCCAGCAGGTGAAACCACTTTTGGTTTAAGTTACACTGATGGAATGGGGAAGGAGGGAGAGTGATTCAGTCCCACTCTATCAAATCTTGAATAAGATACGGTAACAAGTCCCCATTAAAGACTCTTTTTGCTTTAAAGTTCTGGTCAGATGGAGGAGCTTGTTTGACAGTTTGCCGGTCTGATTCAGAATGGCATATTGGAGGCGTGGGTGCATGTTGAGTGGGTTGGTTTATGGAATATTATCATTAGGTTGTGACGGATGGTTTAGGAGTCTTTAACTTGGCTTTCCTCACCTAAACAGACTTACACTGTTGAAGCATACATCATTTTGATGCTTTAGTTAACTGGCATTCACCAAACCACTTAAGTGGTGGTTTCCATTGATTGTTTATTTAAGAGAATTAGGGAAAGCACTGGAACTTTGACTTGACTTTGACTCCATGTTGGACATAATTGGCTTTGAAGCAAGACTAGAATAATTCCGGAGGAAAGTGCATTACTTGCAGAATTGGTCTACAAGCAATGCAAGAATTTAGACTATTGACACTCAATTTGAGAGATAGGTGGCGGACATGCACTTTTTTAAGTCTGCAATCGGCCATAAAGCAAGAAGAAGAAGCCTCCTCATGCACTTGCTTGAGAACGTGCTCAGGAGGGTTCTAACAGTTCAGACATTGCATGTATCAGAGGTAAAAAAACAACAACTATATAAATACTGTTCAGTTTCTTGCACAGACCGATCGCTTTGTGTCTTTACACATCAGTGTATTGTCACGAGCCGCAGGGTTAACCGGTTAACTGATTAACCGTTAAAAATTGCGTAACCGAGTGAAACATTTTGCTCGGTTAAGTGACGTCAATGGCGTGCATTGAATTTAGTTGTAATACATTTTTGCACCACCAGAGACCGCCAGAGCGCTCCCAGACATTTGTAATGTCCACAAGAAGTCATTTTTCTAATATGAAGCGGGCAAAAAAAAAGTACAGCGTTGGAGCACTTTAAAATTGAGAGTGACGGGGCAAAATGCAAGTATTGCAATACAGTGCTTAGATATACTTCAAGTACAACCTCGTTGTTGTAATCTCAACAGCCAACACCCGGGCATCATTAGGGCGCTCAGGACACACTGGATGCGTGGCGAAAGCATCTCAGCTGCGTGGCGTGTCTGTTTTTAATTCGGCTCCCATGTTAACAGGTTAGAGCTTGCCGACTGCCTGCGTGAGACGCGCGGCTCAGGCGCGGCTCGACGCGTGCATGCTAGAAATAGAACCGACGCCTTGTTGGAAGTGTTTCCATGCAAAATATAATAGGAAAATATGTTTATATGTCATTTTGTACACAAATACATATTAATTCATGACATTTTGATATTTGAAAGTCTATAGGTTGACATAAATTCAGATATAAATGTAATAAAAAATAATAATAATAATTATCGATTTTCAAATATTGTACCTGTCAAACATAGTCATAGCCTTAGCGAGGCGGCCGCGGAGCCTGCTTGTTACCTTCGCCTAAACACGGAAAGTTACATAACTATTACTAGAGCCTGTTCCTTTATAACATAGCCAAAGGTCGGTGTATATTTGCTTTATACATTTTAGGCTTATTCTCAAATTCAGATTGTGTTAGTGGGCGGGATTATTAGGCAGTTTTAATAGGACAATTTGACCGGAGAGATTAAATTTTGTCGGACATTTCTTTTTCTTCTTTCGGCCAATGTCCGGAAATTACCGGACAACGGAAACCCTGGCGCACACTATGGTTAACCGAGTATTAACCGCTAAGGGCCTCGGTTAACGGTTAAAGAAAAACTTGAAAACGTGCAGCCCTAATATATATATATATATATATATATTTTGTTTTTGTTTTTTTAAGCTGAGATTCCCATTAACCTCCATTATAGACTGACTTACTGCAACAGTTTGTGTTAAACATCTCTATTTGTGTTCTACTAAAGAAACAAAGTCACCTACATCTTGGATGCCCTGGGGGTAAGCAGATGAACTTTTTTGGTTGAACTATCCCTTTAATATCTCTTGATAGTGTGTTCCAAAGCTTTGATGCATAATTGACAAAGGCTGTGTCCACAGCTTTCTTTCGACTGTTGTAATCGTCTTCGTTATTGCTCTATTTGAAAATCGTAGAGCCCATAATGCCTCAGTGAATAACAGTGTCCAATTAGAGAGCAACCTACATGAGCAGGCTGATTTTTTTTTCAGTCCTGGCATGTTTCAGCAGCGTAATATTGATGAAGTGCTTTGCTGTATGGACAAGTTCAGAGAAATGACAGCAACACAAACACACTTGTGCTCAGAGGCTGGTTGATGTAGTGCTGTCTGGACCGAGTGTTCCAGAATCAGTCTCTATGAAGGTCACCCCTGTCAGGGTGTCACCTTGTGTTTGGATGCATCATGTCAGTATGGTTGGAGAGGGATGTTGGGGGATTGTGGTCAAAATGGATCGGTGCTTTGTTTAACTCTCTTCCATATGATCAAATTAAAGATGTTTTACTGAAAACAGGCCGCTTTTTGCCACTTGACTGGACAGGTTTGTAAACTCATCCACATGGGGAAGTCATGGCCTAATGGTTAGAGGGTTGGACTCCCAATCGAAGGGTTGTGGGTTCTAGTCTCGGGCCGGACGGAATTGTGGGTGGGGGAGTGCATGTACAGTTCTCTCTCCACCTTCAATACCACGACTTAGGTGCCCTTGAGCAAGGCATTGAACCCCCAACTGCTCCCCGGGCGCCGCAGCATAAATGGCTGCCCACTGCTCTGGGTGTGTGCTCCGGGTGTGTGCTCACAGTGTGTGTGTGTGTGTTCACTGCTTTGTGTGTGTGCGCATTTCGGATGGGTTAAATGCAGAGCACAAATTCTGAGTATGGGTCACCATACTTGGCTGAATGTCACTTCACTTCACTTTCATGGACGCAAAACAAGCTGTCAGTTGTCTGAACCCCATGAAGCTTTTATTGACCTATAGAGTGGAAAATGAGCCTCAGTCTGCACCGTATCAATGCAGGTCAGTTAAAGAAACACCTTGGCTCTGAAACTGAAACCTGCCAGTCTGTTTGCAGGACAGCTGAAATGCAGTCAGTCCTGTGTTAGCTAGCTGGGGCCCACAGAATGCTGTCCTGCATGCTGTTTTGATGGTCAACTAATGAAACGAGACTTAAAGAGTCATCAACCCTGATTAAGTAGCACTAAGACTTTGCCGGGGGCTGAAAATGGCCCTTAACCCGGTGTAGACTGCTGCTGCTGTCCTCGGGACTGCAATCACTCACCAGGTCATGAATGAAGCCAGTGTGGAGCAGAAATGGTGGTGGGTAAACAGGTTAAGCTCATGTGTATATATATATATAACTGTGTCTTGTTTGTCCTTGATTACGGAACTGATTAGGGATTGTCTAGATGCATTTTGGCACCGAACAGCTGATTCGCGCTGCTTTGTCAGTCATTCAACCACATTGCACATGACTGACTGTTATTCAGAATGCAAAACATGATGAATATAAAAAAAAAAAGTGTCCTTAAACTGTAAGAGTTCCTAATCTGAGCTGTTGTGGTTTATTGTAAACAAGAGCAAAGGTTTGTGGATCGTCCTGTATTTCCTGTTTGATTCTCTCATCTGATTTGAGGCTGCTTGATTCGTCTTGAATTTATGGGAACGATAAATAAAACTAAGATGCTTCAAATGTCTTGCTTTGATTACCATTGGATTTGTCTCCATTTATATGCTCTTCTTTTCAACATCCTTAATTTTTTGTCATTTTGGGTTTCAGGAGTGTGTTTCTGTGCTTCAAGGCATTTGAAGGAAATACCATTCTCACTATTTCAACTATTCATAGTATTTTTGATGTTAACCTTCCAATGGTTTGCTTTAGAGTTCCTTAAAACCCTCGTTTCATTATTGCAATTTAGTGTCTGTATGTTAAAAAAATTGGGAAAGGTTTAGTTTTTTTGTTTCTTGCATTATCCAAAATCTTATGCATTGTGCTGTGTCCTTTTAAATCCCTCAGTTTGGTATTTTACATTGATTTATCACCTTGAAGTACTGCTTTGATATGTATTTTAATGTTTTAAATTGCTCTTTAACAAACTAAAACTTTTGAGTGGTTTAGTGTGTTGTTCAGACTTCTATATTGACTTTAAGCGAAATTTCTAAAGGAAATTTGGTCCATTACTTGTTAAGTCTCTCTTAGCATGGACTGCGATATCTATCTGCACAGGAAACAAGTGTTTGGAATCTTGTGCCTGAGTAGAATCCCGTCCCCTTGTTAGAGGGTCACATTATGTCCAAGGACCCAAAGCTTGGATTTGCGGTGAAGATTGTTGCTCATCTTTGTGTCAAAGCAGGTGATCAGTCTAAAGGAAAGGCAACATTTTGGCTGTTCCTAAAAAGAACACCCTGTGTTCCCCACAAGCACTGAGGGTAGAGCTGCACGATTAATCGTTAAAAGATCGCGATCTCGATTCAGACACCCTCTCGATCTCATTTCTAAAAGACAACGATTCCCCGAGTCTGTTAAACCTTTGACAAAGTCTTACCGGATCATTCAAATCCGTGCGCGCACTGCCGCTGACACAGAGAGAGCTCTTACCATGTTTGGTTAAGAAACATCTTCACAGTCTTTTCAACTACACAGTATTATATCTGTCTTACAGTCATTTATATTATCACAGAAATACTGGGATAAAGTTTATAGTTTAAATATAAACATTGATGTCTATATGGCAGCGATCAAAATATAACAAATCCCCTTTTGAAAGTACTGCGCTTTAAATAACGTTTGTGTCGATTGCATTGTTTCACCAATAGGTGGCGACAAGTGTCTTAATTTATTTGTCAATGAATTAATTTTTCATTCAAGAGAATCGTTCAAAAACGCTGATTCATCCAGAAATGAAACAAGTGTAGTAGGTTTATGAGTGAGTCGTTGAATCAGTGATCTAAACAACTTTTTCATCATTCTAATATTAAAAAAACTGGGGTTTTAAATATATTATATATACACTACCAGTCAAAAGTTTTTGAACCATAAGATGTGTAATGTTTTTTTAAAGTCTCTTCTGCTCACCAAACTATATTTATCTGATCCAAAGTACAGCAAAAACAGTAAAGTTTTGAAATATTTACCATTTAAAATAACTGCTTTCACTTGAATGTATTTTAAAATGTAATTTATTTCTGTGGTGTGCAGCTGTATTTTCAGCATCATTACTCCAGTCTTCAGTGTCACATGATCTTCAGAAATCATTCTAATATGCTGTTTTGCCGTTCAAAAAAAACATTATTATTATTATTATTATTATTATGTTGAAAACAGATGAGTAGATTTTTTTCAGGTTTCTTTGATAGAAAGTTCAGAAGAACAATAATTGTGTGTAATAGAAATATTTTGTTATAAATGTCTTTGTCACACTTGATCAATTTAAAGAATCCTTGCAAAATAAAATAATTAATTTATATACTTGTGATAATGATAATGTTAATAGTAATAATAATAATAAAGAATCGTAGGAGAATCGTGATCTCTATATGAGATCAAAAAATCGTGATTCTCAATTTATCCAGAATCGTGCAGCCCTAACTGAGGGTAACTTTGTTTTTTTTCCTCTTCTAGGCTTTGTGTTGAATGGAATACTACCTCATTTTATATATAGTATTATTCTATAAATAGTGAAAAAGGAGATCCTACTAATTTAAATCACGTCCAATACTATTCAAACGGAAGGTCAAGTCGAGTGCAGTGCATTATGGTATCTCACTCACTGTGCTCTGGTTGTGTACTGCACATCTACTTGGTCATCTGGGTGTTTTGGGCATACTGCTAAATAGTATGAGTAAAATTTTATTCTCAACATATCTATAATCTCTGGCCACTTTCTTTGAATTTTACTGAACTGAGATGAATGTTCATGCTCAAGTCTGGTCAGTGATCATTAACGTATTCAGTGCCTTCTGCGCATACTCTCATTTAATGGCTGTGTTGTTGCAATAATTACCCTGTTTGCACCTCTCTGAGAGTCTCCCAGTTGGATTCCTTGCATTTCCGGCCTTAAAACACTTGAATCTACAGCGTCTGCAATCCTTTAAGCACTTGATTTATAAATGAAAACAATCCCACTTACAATGATGAGTAGGGCTGCACGATATTGGGAAAAAATGACATCGCGATATTTTATTTTTCTGCGATATACATTGCGATATTTTTTCTTACAAACAAATGGGGTGAGCACACTTACATTCTCATTTTAAATGATTTAAACATCGACACCATCGTGTCAATTGATTAATATGTGCGAGGGAGAGAGAGCAAGACAGCGAGACAAACAAAACAAAAATACATATATTCATAAGAGGAAAAAAAAGAAGAAAAAAAATTACATGCAAAATGAATCCATATACATTTCTATAAACATTGATGGTACTTCTAATGTACTCTCTCTCTGTCTCACGCGCGCTCTCTCTCTCTCTCTCTCTCTCTCTCTAGCAGCAGCGCGCCAGCCCAGCGCTGCGTCAGGCACGGTTCTGGTGTGTAAAGACACAGAAAACGCGAGGCAGCCACCACGCTTCTGGGACGCTTCAGACACGCGACGCTCACGCGCACGCTCTTTCTCTCTGTCTGTCTCACGCACGCTCTTCCTCTCTGTCTGTCTCACGCGCGCTCTCTCTCTCTGTCTCTCTCGCGCTCTCTCTTTCTCTCTGTCTGTCTCGCGCGCGCGCTCTCTCTCTCTCTCTCTCTCTGTCTCTCTCGCGCTCTCTCTCTCTCTCTGTCTCTCTCGCGCTCCCTCTCTCTCTGCCCTGTTAAACTTGCATGTGGTTTTCAGTCCTGTCAATGATAAACTTTCACTCTATGATGGTTTAGCTGTGCAATTAATCCGCGAATCACATTCGTCGAGGGCCGGGGAGCAGCTGGCCCGTACAGTTAATGAATAACGGATCAACTACGACAGCCTACATCGCACATCCTGCGATGTGACTATCGTGGATTCGTACATCGCGATATCGATGCATAAACGACACATCGTGCAGCCCTAATGATGAGTGTGAAAACATTGTGGCTAATCATTTCTTATGTGTGCAGTTACAGTTGGCTGTGTGATTTGTTTATTCTAGGTGTGATCTCTCACCGTGAACCTCTTCCAGTTACTGTCTCTCACTTTAATGTCCATTCCGTAGAGCGCTATTCGTTATGAAATAAACAAATTCGTCCTCTGAATCACCTTTCTGCTCCATGTTTGTCTTTACGGAATTTAAAGCTAATATTTATCTCAGAATATGTTAACACATTCCGTTACAGTATTAAGAGGATGGCGTCCTTGAAAATGCATGACTTTGCTCTGTCCAGTAATCACAGAGGGTATCAAATGAATCAGGAAGCAGCTTGTAAGGTCCTGCTTGTGTGTTTGTGTCTCTGACAGGGCGGTTGAACAGTGGCAGCCCCTCCACCCCCCTCATCTCGTCCCCCCATACCCCCACTGATGGACCGCATGAGGAAGATCAAACGGCAGCTGTCCCTGACGCTGCGAGGGGGTAACGACGGGGACAAGACCTTGAGTGAGACCATCAGCTCTCAGGACACAGGAGCACACAGCGATTCTGGTATGGTAACATTCTCTTTTTTTTGCACGACAACACGGACGCCGCACTTGATTTCTTTTGCGAAACTTGCGTACAGTGGTTTATCTTACTGAACATAGATGCAGTTGCATTTGACCAGTAAAACATAAAAAATTCCCCATCAGGGCTGCACGATTTGGGGAAAAATGTGAAAAATTGCGATTTATTTTTTTCCCTGATAAAATTGTGGTTGCAATTTTAAAAATGAATGCTTTAAAAGGTTTACTAATTTTATTTTATTTTTACAATAATAGTATATTATTATTAAATAAAATGTACAAATTTTAACTTTAAAGTAAAAAGTGTATTTAAAGAAAACCGTATATTAATAATAATTTTATTTTACATTTCAACTGTAACGTTACAAATACTAATGTCTTAATGTCATTTCTTAATTTCCAAATGTTAAGCCATCAAACTTTTATTTTGACAGAAAACCACACAGAGCCCTTAAAGGGGCAGTTCACTAAAATAAAATAAAAATCTGACAGATATTGAAGAATGTTCAAACAAACAGTTGACAATTGAGTTCCATAGTATTTTTTTATTCCATAATGTCATCAACTGTTTGGTTGCCAACAATCTTCAAAATATCTTCTTTTTTTTTTTTTTTTTCGCTGACAGAATTATCTTTTTTAGTTGAACTATCAATTATTATTTTTTTGATAACTGCTTCTCGTTAAAAGTATGTGAAGATTGACGCATTAAAATGATCTAAAGCAGAAGCCGAGATGGAGTTTGTGTGGGGCGGCATTTACTGTGAACCGAGCTGCTCTGAAAAACTGCAATCACCTGTGGATAATGAGCCACTTGTGTGTAAGAATGCAGTGCCTATATTTATTTAATTAAATCACAATTTGATAATCTCACTAAGCCATATCACAGCTTTGGTTTTATTTTGATTAATCGTGCAGCCCTAATGCCCATAGTGGATTGCATTATTAGCTTATCAGTAAACCTGCATGGACTCTGCATCCACAGTTTTCCACAGAACTTAAAAGCTTGTCATCTGTCAAATTCTTCCCTTGCGTGGTTTATTAAATATTTAGGCCGTAATGCTACATTTAACACTTTTTATCATGTTTAACTTATTTCCGCCATGTTCCACAAATGCAGTTGATGCAGAAAATTCACAAACTTGGCCGACTCATGTGATTGACTAATCAGTTAGTGTTGTTAGGCACAACATAATTACGTTTCATCTCTAACTCGTCAACAGTCATTCCTTCCCAATATTGGGACTTGCATGAAAACTTTGTGGCATATAATATTTCAGATGCTCATAACCAGTGAGAATGTGTTTGTGTGTGTGTGTGTGAATATTCTTACTGGAGGGGATAAAAACAGCTCAAATTCAGCGCCATCTGTACAATCTGTTCCAGGGTTTTTATATAATGACAGCCAGAAAGTTGCCAGTATTGTTGCTAATGGCCAGACTTAAAAAAAGAGCATTTAGTCTGTCAAAAGACCACTTTAAGTGCTGTATTTTTCAGCATGTCAAGTGTAGTTTCAGTTAAATTGCTAATTTCCTTGTTTATGGATTTGTCAGATCTGTGGCTTTTACTTCAGCTATATGCTGTAAATTTGGAACAGAGCAGCTGTGAATTTCAGTACACTGTCTTCACAGCAGTGTTTCCTTTCACTGTTCAGCGGAGGTGCTCTATTTGAATCTACTGTGCCATGACAAAAGAAATTAGATTTCACCTGAGTTGTGAGTTTGCCATCTGAATTGCGATAAGACAAAGACAAAAAAGTAGCACATCTTTCTATTGTGTTTTCTTTGCTGACAGCATGCACATTTTCTCAATTCAATTCACCTTATGACCAAGTGATGTCTGTATAACAGTGTGTATTTTTTAAGATGCTCTTTACAAAGGTGTTTTGTTATAAATGCTATTTTAGGTAATTCTGTAAAAAAAGGTCAAGAAATAGTGTTTTGTTTAGAAAAACTGAATTCTGTAACTGAGTTGCAGGTGTAAAATCTCTCTTAAAGGGATATTTCACCCTAAATACAAATTCTGTCATCATTTTCTCACCTTGCATGTCTGTAATTCTGCTGTGGAACATAAGAAAATATATTTTGAGAAATATCTCAATATTTCTTCATTGGCCTAATGTTGTTTGGTTCCTAGCATTTTTTCGAAGATATGTATAGGGTGTGTGTATATATGTGTGTGTGTTTCAAGCAACGTTGCAGTTAGTAAATAATGACAGAATTTCCATTTTTGGGTGAAAATTGTAAAAACTAATTTGTATATATGAGTATATTGTACTGAAGAGCATGCAAGCCATTTATGAAGTTAGGAAATGTGGTCGATTTTGACTTTAAGAGTCCCGATACTCTCTAGAATACACCAGGAAGCTCAGGGCTGTGCTTTAATCCATGTGGTTTTAAGAAAGTGTGTTTCAGCCATTCGTCATTGAATGCATATACATTCACCTCTGCCTCCCTTCGTGTTGCCTGTCAGTGTGATACGGGTATGCAGCATTAAAGCATTGCATTAAGAAACCGAAATACATTTTTAAAGCCAATCTGTCCATTATACCCAAGGGCTGGCTATGGCTCTGCGTGCGTTGAGCTAAGCTACTGTCTCCTGCCTGCTGTTACCCCCTCTGACCAATCAGCATGTTGTTTTCTAGCATGGCTTCTCATCTCAAGCTAACTGCACTCACAGATCCTGCTCTTCTCAGATCTGACTGTTTCAACAAAACCGCTCCTCCATAACTGCCTCATTCAAGTCAATAATATATATGTACATATTATATATTCTAATTACCATATGCAAATACATCATCATATCGACATCTCATTCTTTTGTAGCCTGTTTTGGCATTTCTCCAAACCCTACACACATTTGAGATGCATTTGGCTTTCACATGCTGATGAATCGATGCCTTCGTGTGCCATTTTAATTGCCGCCACAGTGTAGAGCATCATTAGAAACAATTACCGTCAGTGAGAAAATGAGTTTATCCGTGTCTTTGCTTAATAATTGTGCCCCTTGTAACTCATTCACTAACACGGAAGATGATCCTTGTAAATTGATCTCTCTCTTTTTTTTAATAATCATTTTGGAAAAATGAATGCATGCTCTAAAATTTGACTCTTTCTGTTTTTAATTTAATATTTCCTCTTTTTTTCTTCTCATCCTTGTGACCTTTCCCCCAAACCTTGTTTTTCTCCCTTTTCTGTCTTCTCACAAACACTTGCTACCCAACTTTACCATTTCACCCAAACCATATCAATCATTCCCTACCACTTCTTCTTTTCGATAAATCTCCATAATACACTAATCTTCTTTATTCACCCCTTTTTCTATACACTTCTGCTCCTTTTACTGCTCCTTTTCCCATAACGCTCAATTCCATTATGTGTCCCGCCACATTTACATTCTCCTTCCTGGCTCCTTGTCTGCCCTTCCCCCCTTCTCCTCGTCTTCATTTCCTCTGTGTGTCGTCCTCCTCCCCTCTCCTCTCTCCCAGAGGCCATGCCAGTTGGCGGCAGTGGTGGTCTGCGGGGTTCAGTGAGAGGTTCGGGGGGTTCCTTCAGCATGCACTCCCTCCTGCAGTCCTACAGCAGCACCCTGCGCAGACCACGCAGCCTGGGCCGCAGTCTCAGCTCCTATCTCAACCACACCACTCGCCTCGGTACATTCACATGCACGTACACGCATGCACACAGAGGACGAGAGTGTGATGTGTGTGAGGTTGCACAGTGGGGATGGGAATTATAAGGAATTTTGATAGTTTTGCTTCCGATTCCACCTCGGTTCCTTATTGCTTATTATTGCATTCACTTCCCTTATATGCCTTTTGTCAAACAATGAAGTCATTTTAGCAGAAGATTAATGACAAAGCAACTTCTTTGACTTTTTTTCTTGTAAAGGAATAGTGCTTCCAAAAATTGTATCCCTGTCATCATTTACTCAAGTTGTTCCAAAGCCTGTATTACTTTCTTTTTTCTGCTTCAAATGGAGATATTTTAAAGAATATGTGTCAAAATTGTTGCTGGGTCCCCACTGACTTCCATTAATTAGACAAGAAAGTCAGTAACTGGACCAGAAGCTGTTTGGTTACCCAAATTCTTCAAAATATCATATTTTGTGTTTAGCAGAAGAAAGAAATGTATACAGGTTTGGAATAACTTGAAGGTGAGTAAATGGTGACATAGTTTACATTTTGGGGTGAACTATCCCTCTAAACCCATAATCTGCTGGATCTAAAGGGGTTTGTGAGGGATAAAGACAGCAAAGATACAATCATGTTTTTCCAGAATTGTGTACCTGTTTCTGATTGTCCAATTGCTTTTGTTCTGTTTAATAAGCAAAGGACTACTTGTTAAATGGAATGTTAAGAAAATAAGACGTGCTTATATTTCTTATTTTTTTAGGAGTTATGTCCACATTAATGTAAGCATGCAAAAGTTTCAGGACTGTTAGCGAAACTGAATGTCATAAAATTATTCGGTTATGATTTCTAACAAAAAAAAGCAGTTCTCGATTCCCAACCCTACTGTACAACTTGGACTCTCGTAAATTAAGCTTAGACGCATACACTATTACAGTGGTTCTCAATTGGTGGATTGCAACCCAATGTTAAAAGCAGATGATAAAATGCAACTAATTGTATAATAATACATATATTATATGTATAGTAATACATAAATAATACATACAATGCAAAATAAGTCTGCTTATCTTTTGTTGTTGAAGGCCATGCACCCAAATAGACACTACAATTTTTTTTATTTACACCAATGTCACTTGTTAACTAAATTAGATTCAAGCATGGAAAGTTGCTTTATACCAGATTAAAGGATTATAAATCATAGAATTGATAAGATATCAGATAAAAGGCAGACTAAATAAATAGGTTTACATGGCCATAAAATATATGCAAGGTAAAAGAAACCTAAACTACTAAAGATGACAAATTTTCCTAATTTTCCTTTTTAATTTGGTGCAACTAGTTATTCTGTTTTGCCTGTGTCACTTCTAGATGTCTAATGTAAAATCTGCATTCTGCAGCAAAATCCATTGAGAACCACTGCACTTTTATACATGGATAGACAGGCAGAGAGAGTGTGTGTGTGTGTGTGTGTGTGTGTGTGTGTGTGTGTGTGTGTGTGTGTGTGTGTGGAGTTAGAGGGGGTAGGGGGGAGATTGTGTTATGGTTTAATGGGGGGGATGGGACAGCAAGTGAATAAATGAATGGAAGATAATGACTTCTATTTTTTTCCTTTTGTGTGTGTACGAGACGGATCTTCTTTCAGAGCAGCTAAGTAGTTCCTCAGCTGTAGTGTGGTATGAACCTCCGAGTCATATAAATGCATCAGAGACAGACAGAAAAATGTGTAAGAGATGCATTTGGAGAGTGTTCAGGCTCCCAGATGATAAACCAGCATTAATTTGGTTTTAAAATAGAATAATGAAGTGGTGGAATGACATTTAGAAACATTGGATTTGATTTTATTCGATACATTTTTCCAGTATCATCAGAATAGTGACGTCATCATAGCATGCAAATGTATTTGAGTGTGTGTGGCTGTGTCTGTAAATGCAGAAATCGTCCACGAGGATGTTAAAATGGGTTCCGATGGAGAAAGCGATCAGGCTTCGGCCACATCCTCTGATGAAGTGCACAGCCCCGTCCGAGTTCGTCTGAGAAACAACCCTGGTCGCAAAATTTCCACAGAGGTATGATCCCATTTCTGACATGCATTACTTGTTTTTTCGCCAGTATTTTTAGAGTGGGACACTGAATAATACATGACATGTTGGGTAATAAAAACATTCAATTTAGCTTTGTTTTCGTTTTGTTTGCTTGAATTAAACCATGTAATAACCATTAGCTTGTTTGTTGCTATTGAAGGTACATCAGTTGCGTGTGACTAATGGTGCATTGTGGTTACTGAAAATGCTCCACGGCATGGTACCCATCAGTTAGATGACTAGCCTGCGGGCCAGATGGGTTATTACTGTTATGTAGTGTAATGAAACCTTTAGGCCTTAACAATTAATGGTTTTCCCCTCCTCCTTCCCTCTCAGGACATAAACAAACGTCTGTCTCTGCCTGCCGATATCAGGCTTCCTGATGGCTACCTGGAGAAATTCAACCTCAACAGCCCTCTGTTTGACAAACCGCTCAGCCGGAGATTACGCAGGGTATCGCTGGTAATGCCTCTCTCTTGGTTTTCCTTTCTGTCAACTTTTTTCTTTTTTACAGCCTCTACTTGTGCCAGATTTTCTGCTCAAATCCAATTTTAGTGAGGTTGTTTACGTTTTCAGTGTGGCCTATACCATACTAGCCTAGAAAATGTCATACTTAATAAAATTTATCCATAACTAATTATAGAAAGTGAATTCAGTTATAAATGAAAGATAGAAATAGAACATAGAAATAACCAGGATGTTTATACAAGACATAGAATTGGTTATATTTACTTAATGGTGAACAATTGCCTTTTTTATATAAATATTTTTGTAAATCTAAAAGGAAAAATTTTACTTAGAAATTACATTAATGGCCATTTATATATAAAAATCAAATATATAACTGAAAGATTGTATATTATCTTTTTTTTTTTTACAAAAATAATTGCATAAAGTAATATTAATTATTATGAACAATTAAATTATTGTTGTTTTATTAGCCTTTTTTAATCTTTTAAAATTACTCTTGATTTTGCCATAAATATAGCCTTTGATGCCGATGTAAAATCATATGAAGTTATTTTATTTATTCATCATATTTTCATTTGGACTTGCAGTTTTAGTCTTTGCTTAATAAAATATATGCTTATTTTGGATATCTGATAGGGATTTTCTTCCCCACATTAAATTACTGAGAATTTGAATGGGAAATAATTGGATTGTTCTGTAAATAAAGTCACAATGCTTAATAGAGTCCTAAATAAGTCATATTGGGGAAAAATATGGTCCGGATATGTTCTGAACAGTATTCTTGACAGAATGTGAAATTATGAATTATGAAATACCACAAGTTCAGCTAGCCTCGATATGAGATATAACCTTAAACTGTGATGTTTAGTCAGTGCTGTTGACACACGCTTGATCTGTGATGCATTTTAACACTTCATTTGTTACACTTCAGTTGTTCCCAATTTATTTTGGGGAGGGATATTTTAGCTCATGTCGTCTATGTGTGTTATATAAACCTCTGCGTCCAGCCCAGCCATCTGAAATGGGAGCAGTGTGATTTGGGTGTATTTTAATGAGTCCACATGAATGCCTTTGAAATTTTCTGCCCTGTATCCCCATGTTGTTTAAGAGGTTAGTTCACCCAGAATTGAAAATTAGGTTGCGTTTTATTCACCCCCGAGGGATCCTAGGTGTATATGGCTTTCTTCTTTCAGACGGATCCAGCAGGAGTTATATTAAAAATTGTTGATCTTTCAAGCTCTATCATTGCAGTCAGTGCTTGTTGCATTGCTTCAGTCCAAAAGACACAACGTTGACCTCATACGTAATTCCCCTGGAACTGCTTCCGTTTACAACAATGAGTGCAGGATCTTTTCTGGCCTCTGTTCACCCGCCGAAGCTGTGTGAGACGCTTTTTATGTAACTCCTTTTGGACTGATGCATGCAACACCCACTGAGTGCCATTACACAGCTTAAAGGATCAAAGACCATTTTTAATATAACTCCTACTGGACTTGTCTGAAAGAAGAAAGTCATATACACCTAGAATGCCTTTGGGGGGTGGGAGTGAGTAAAACGCAGCCTAATTTTCATTTTCGGTTGAACTAACTTTAAGTGCTGCTTTTTAGGACCATGTTGTGACATTTTTTGTCTTTGTATGCAGTCTGAGATCGGATTTGGGAAATTGGAGACATACGTGAAACTGGATAAACTAGGAGAGGTAACGTCACAGGCGATTCTTAGATCGTAGCTCTGATCCAAAACAGCATTTTAAAGCACCATAGTCATGTTACTGTGCATTGTCATCTTTTTCTTTCTCAGGGCACCTATGCTACAGTATATAAGGGCCGCAGTAAACTGACGGATAATCTGGTGGCTCTGAAGGAAATCCGTTTGGAGCACGAGGAAGGAGCTCCATGCACTGCCATTAGAGAAGGCGAGTTAGAAGCATGCCAAAGTGGATCAGCACTAAAATTAGATCAAACTATTGCCCCAAATTTCCCACATGCTTCCACAATGACAGACATTTGTACTTTTAAATTTAGGATGTTCTAAATTAGACAGTTAATCTCTAAATTCACTATCAGTGGCTTTTGTTACAGGGGAATTCAGCTGGTTAAAAGAGTTTTATAATATGAAAAACATGCATATAATATGCAAGAAGTTCACACAAAGCTCCGTTCCCCAGCCAACCCTGATCATTTATGTTTCCACTTTATGTTTGCTTCCAGTTAGCAAACCTTAACTAAGATCATTTGCATATCAAAATTTTAAAAGTACTCTAGCAAAAGATTGTTTAAGGTCAATTTCATTTGGGGGATTTTTTTTTTTTCAACTATTTTTGCATTAATGTTAACTTGGCTTGTCATTTAGTGAATATTCATAAAGGCCACCTTTTTGAGGAATAATCTGTCTCTTTCTGTGTCTCTCTAGTGTCTCTGCTGAAGGACCTGAAACACGCCAATATTGTGACTCTTCATGACATCATCCACACTCAGAAGTCTCTTACACTTGTGTTCGAGTACTTGGTGAGTCACTCACATGTGCAGTATTTCACTGTACTCTGTACACTTTTAACTACACTTATGATCTCACACACACTCATCTACACACCAACAGTGGACAAGCTATTTGGAAACCGTAGCTTGCCAAGTTGCATACTGCTCATAATTTAAAGTAGTTAAAGTGCAGTCAAATTACTCTTGTCCAAACAAGTGTAGTTAGTATTAAATTGAAATGACTTATGGATTGCATATCTATCGACATAATAGTTATAGAGCAGATTTATGTGGCACAAAAACAGGCATTTTTAAAATGACAACAATGTCAAAGCTACATGAAAAGCTAATAAATAAATAATTCAATTTAGAATTCAAATAATCATTTTTTATATTAAAAAACAATGAAAATAAAACATTTAAAAATCAAAAAAAATAAATAAATGTTGACCTGCATGTCGTGTAACAATTAACCAACATCAGAAAGCATGTGAATGTGTTGTTAATTAGTAACTCTTTTAGGGGGTTTGGTTGGCTACAATAAAAAGTTAGTGAATCCCCGAGAATATAAGTTTTATATAAGTTACATAAGTTTTATATAATATAAGTTTGGTTATTCATCTATTGCTTTGATGACTTCCTTTATCTCCTAGGATAAAGACCTGAAACAGTACCTAGATGACTGTGGAAACAGCATTCATATGCACAATGTCAAGGTAAGGCGTCTTTGACAAATGTCTTTCATTTTCTGTTTCTCATAATCGTTCTGCTCCACATAGGGGTGTGCCGGTTTCAGAATTGGTGATGACGGTTATGACGTGAGTCAAATGTGGGGGGGGAGGTGGGGTTAGGGGAGGGTAGTGGATCTGCCGTGGAGTCAATTGGTTGTTCTTGGAGATAGCGGGTTAACTCCGTGTCAGCGCGCGCTCTGATCGGTAAAGGGGCAGAGATTTCAGACCTCCGTTTATTAAGGAGATCTGTCACAAAACTCATCATCTGCGCCAACGTTTTTTGAGCAAATTTCAAAGCCGCACCCGCCCGCCATCCGCTGATTGTTTTGCGGTCTATGGCGATGCAATGCTTTGCTGATGCGAGCCGCAAAAAAAAGCCATTGTCTGTTCTAGAAAGGATGCAGCAAAGATATTTAATGCTAATGTATGAGGCATAGGCCTACGCTGAGTTTCATTTATGATGAGATGCGCTCTAGTTCACAGTGCAGTGCAAGTGAACGCGGCGCGCTGGAGCTTCCATGTCACGGTTATCATTGTCTGCTATATTTGCTTTTTATTTATTAAAATACATGCAATTGGTTGATGAAACATTTATTAAAATTAAGATAAAATTTGTACAGAACGAAATTCGTTTTTAAGAAAGGTTTTCTACAAAGCACAATTTTATGAAGTGGTAAATATCATGTCTGACGATTTACAAAACTTCATTAAGTGGTAAAAACCATGTCTCCCGATATATTGCGCATCTTATGATCCTATCTAAAAACTGAAAATAATTTTTGATAAAAAATGTTTGTAAAAAATATTTTAATGACACGGTTTTGGCGGTTATAGAGTTCTAATGACGGTGTTCAACTATAACCGCCGGTCTCACGGTTATATACTAACCGTCACACCCCTAGCTCCACATCGCAATCATGTACGGTGTTCTTATTATTCACCTGCTTGTTTTTTTTTTCCATCTCAGCTGTTCCTGTTTCAGCTGTTGCGAGGTCTGAACTACTGTCACAGACGTAAAGTCCTTCACCGAGACCTCAAGCCCCAAAATCTTCTGATCAACGAGCGCGGGGAGCTAAAGCTGGCTGATTTTGGTCTGTAACATACAAACCTCATCTTTACTTTTAAATACAAAACTCCTCTTTACTCTCACTATTTTCTCATGGTGTGGGTGCTGTAGTTAATGAAAACCAGCTGCCCACTTACCTACTTGAAAAACATATGCTCAGGTTTCTCTAGTTGCATTTTCTCTGTAATAACTGCACTGTAAATGTACTGCTGCTTTGGCTAAAAGAATCTAGTGTACTAAACTTCTGGTTGGGCTTATGTGGAGTTGATGTTTAATATGTTGTAAAGGTTTACAAAGCTTGCTGAAAACTAGGCAGACTGCTTTTAAATGTGCTTTTTGGTTGGTATTCAGGTCTGGCACGAGCAAAGTCGATTCCCACCAAGACCTACTCAAATGAGGTGGTGACGCTCTGGTACCGCCCCCCTGACATCCTATTGGGCAGCACAGACTATTCTACTCAGATTGACATGTGGTGAGCATCCACCTGTTGATGTATCTTACTTGCTTTATTTGTGGAAATAGTGTTACTGTAGTATTTATTAATAATTTGTTTAGTAATCTTGCTAAGTGCTACAACCGAACGGCTCCAGAGTTTGTTTTCAGTCGTGCCGAGACCACCTCGTTCAGGCCAATTGTTTAGGCGCGGATCCGATAAATAGTGAGCTAATAATTGGACTCTTGTTTTTACTGTGGTAAAATCGGCGCACACTCGCACACATGTCATAGCTTCTATGGGGGTGGACTTGAATTGAGTTTTAATAACTCTCTTTGCAGGGGTGTTGGCTGTATCTTCTACGAGATGTCTACAGGTCGACCCTTGTTCCCGGGCTCCACGGTGGAGGAGGAGCTGCACTTTATCTTCAAACTGCTCGGTACCGCTCTCTCACCCACTCGCTCCTTCTCTCCCACTATGTTCTTTCTGGCTCTAGATCTGACAGTTTGTCTCTGTGTGTCACTGTGATATTTATAAACCCTCCTGTCTTTTCATAGGTACGCCCACAGAGGAGACGTGGCCCGGAATAACCTCCAACGAGGAGTTCATCTCCTATAACTACCCACGATACCGCGCCGACTGTCTCCACAATCACACTCCACGGTAACGACAGCTGTCCTCTGGGTCTGATGCCTGAAACGATCACCGCTCCTGCTGTAGAAAAAAATGACACGCTGTTGGAGGTCATTTACTGAAGTGAATTATTTTTCTCTTGCAGATTGGACAATGATGGAGTTGAACTTCTGTCGAAGCTGCTGCAGGTGATTTGTGTATTATTTAGTCCACTAAAGTCACCTTTACTTAAAAGGTGCTTTATATAATAAAGACTGTTTTATAGCAGCTTAACAGGTTAAAAATAACAGAATCAATGATGTAAACTTCAAATATGAGACAAGTTCTGCTCCAAAGCAGCTGAAAAAAGGACAATAATGTCATTATTAGTGTCATTAGGCAGCTTTACAGAAAGCAACAGTATCAGTACTCACCCCACTGGTTGGGATGCTTGTGTTCGAGCTTTAGTATTTGCACTTATCTGGAAATCACGCCTGTGTAAGCATTGCTTATAGACTATAAGTTATTGTATTATTTCCTCATTAGGTTGGGTTAAGAGGAAGTATTTTAATAATGACTTTGAAAACTGACATTTTTAGGATACTGTATGGCTGTTCTCTTTCCAGAGTTCAGCCTGTCTGAATATTTATTTGCCTGTAAATAATAAATAATGCATAAAACTGCTCAAGTGAAGAAATGTTTCTTTAGGTCAAAAATCGAAATTCACTTCAATTCACGTTTCTGGTTAATTCAACAGTGTGTGCTTTACCAAAAAAAAAAAAAAATTATTTGTACTAGTTATTTGCTTTATCTGAAACAACTTTTCAAACAACAATTTCCTGTTATAATTTATAAAAACGTGTGTTTCGGTAACTTGAATTTTGTACTACAGTTAAAAAGTTTTGAGTTGTTAAATGAACCTGTGTTTATTTTATAAAAAATCCATTTGATTCGGTTTTCCAATTGAATGTATATTAAGTAATTTATTCTTGTAATGCAGAGCTGATTTTCAGCATTACTCCAGTCTTCAGTTTCACGTGCTCTTTCAGAAATCATCCTAATATGCTGATTTAAAACATTTCTTATTATTATTAATGTTGAAAACAGTTGTGCTGCTTAATATTTTTGTAGAAAGCGATATGACTTTTTTTCTGGAATCTTTGATGAATAGAAAGTTCTAAAGAACAGCATTGATTTGAAATGGAATTCTTTTGTAACAGTGTCTCATAAATGTATTTCACTTTAGATCCATTTAATTCATCCCTGCTGATTTTTTTATATATATATATATATATATATATATACATTTTAAATGCTTAAAAAAAAACTACCCCAAACCTTTGAATTATAGTGTATAATAATATTGTGTTTTTAGTTAGTTGATTAGTGACTAGCTTGACTAACACTGAACTTTGTTACAGTTTGAGGGGAAGAAACGGATCGCAGCAGAGGAAGCTATGAGACACCCATACTTCAGCTGCCTGGGAGCGAGAATTCTCACACTGCCAGACAGTGAGTTCACACACACACACACACACACGCGCACATCTCTGTGCACCAAGGAGATTTATGATGGTGCCAGATAACCGATGCACACACACCTCACACTGACAGATAGAATTATTAAAGTGCCAGACAGAAGTCTCACACATACACACACTTTACTTTGAAAGACATTTAATTCCACTGAGCCGCTGTGAGCTATTCTGTATTTGCACTGAAGTTTGGTGTGTGCTGAAATAATCTTGGACAAATTCTCTGACCCTTAACGTTATATATATCAGCCCTAGTTTTAGTTCAGCATGTTAACATACTGTTCAATTCCTCCCTGCCAGCTACATCAATATTTGCACTTCAAGAAATTCAGCTGGAGAAGGAGCCCGGAATGAGGACGAATTCCCTGTCAGAATCAGGTAGAACCACAATGAATGATGATTCATGATGATAGTTTTGAGCTGCTTCCATCAGTGTATGGGCACGTCAGCTGGCATTACTCTCAAACAGTCCGGATTTTTTTATAGTCTTGTGAAAATCTGTCTAATGTTCATCTTAGTCTGACCAAGAACTGTCTAGAAAGTGACCAACCACATTTTTGTGTGACATTTAAAATTAAATTCTGGCGTATAAATATTTTTTATTTATTAATTATTATTCATTTTAAATCATAAAAAAAACAAATCATTGTATTGGGAGTAAGGAGATGGATTCAAAAAGTAAAGGATTGCAAAAAATGAATTTCATTAAGCCAGCCAATCAGATAGAGACTGATGTTTTCAGCCAGTTCTTGCTGTATTTTTGTATGCAGTAACTTTCACGATAACATTTTATCACGTGGCCGTGTTTCTCTTTGCTCTGCCCCCATTTTTTGTCTAATATTGTCATATGGTTGCTGTTCCAATAAATAAAGGTTTCCAATTTATTATGTAAATGAACTTATATATACACACACACACACACACACACACACATATACACTTGTACACTTTGTTTGACAAAGTTTTGGTTGTTGTGCCTTTGCTTGAGTACTTGGCTTCAATATTCTGATCTGTGAAAACTTTCACAGTTCAGTACGGGTCAGCTGACCAATCCCTGGGTCAGTAACATCACTATTTGGATCTGTGAAACCTTTCACAGTTCAGTACGGGTCAGCTGACCCATCCCTGGGTCACTAACATCACTATTCGGATCTGTGAAACCTTTCACAGTTCAGTACGGGTCAGTTGACCCATCCCTGGGTCACTAACATCACTTTTCGGATCAGTGAAACCTTTCACAATTCAGTACTGGTCAGCTGACCCATCCCTGGGTCACTAACATCACTATTCGGATCTGTGAAACCTTTCACAGTTCAGTACAGGTCAGCTGACCATTTGCTAGGTTAATAACATCACTTTTCGGATCTGTGAAAACTTTCACAGTTCAGTACAGGTCAGCTGACCCATCCCTGGGTCACTAACATCACTTTTCCGATCTGTGAAACCTTTCACAATTCAGTACTGGTCAGCTGACCCATCCCTGGGTCACTAACATCACTTTTCGGATCTGTGAAAACTTTCACATTTCAGTACTGGTCAGCTGACCCATCCCTGGGTCACTAACATCACTTTTCGGATCTGTGAAAACTTTCACATTTCAGTACAAGTCAGCTGACCTATCCAAGGGTTAGCTGACCCTTACCTGAATAATGTACATCACTATTCTTATCCGTGGAAACCTTTTTCATATATATAGATGTTAATATTTATTTATAAATAGCTGATAGGATCAAATTAATTTATGCATATATATTCATTCATAAATTATGATTTATGTGTGCATCAGTCTACAGCAGTACATTTGCACACAGCACAAAATGTTGAGCACAATTATTTCAGTGCACTGGCAATTGATCTTCTACATTTTTCTGATTTATCATGTTCATAAAGAGTCGCTATCCTTCTGTGAAGTTCTGCCAGCGTTAATTCGTCATTGTTTTCTAAATATTTTTCTAAGCCTCTGTAATACAATTTCATTTTGTAATTACATTGAATTTTAAGCATCTCATAATGCCTTTATATGCATATAATGATATGATTCATACATCTGTGTGTGTGTGTGTGTGTGTGTGTGTGTGTGTGTATGTATGTGTGTATGTATGTATGTATGTATGTATGTGTGTATGTATGTATGTATGTATATATGTATATATGTATGTATATATATATATGTATATATGTATGTATATATATATATATATATATATATATATATATATATATATATATATATATATACGTTAGGGGTGTAATGGTACGTGTATTCATACCGGACCGTTTTGGTACAGGGCTTTCGGTATGGTGCACGTGTGTACCGAATGACCGAATGCAATATTTTGTGCGCGGAACATAGGTAAATTTTCGTGTTTCCAAACTAACATATTAAGTGGCGGAAGTCTCTACGTTCTGCGCAAATCCCGCCCTGCAGCTGATTCTAAGGCCGGTGACACACTAGCTGCGTGGCGTGAGTGTGGTGTTTCTGCTGCGTGTCAGTTGCGTGATGGCTGCCTCGCGTTTTCCGTGTCTTTACACACCAGAATGCCTGACGCGGCGCTGGCGCGCTGCTGCTGCTGTAGGTGACATAGAGGGAGGCCGCCGACAGACCAGAATCTTGTCTTCATGACAACAATATCTATACTTCATGTTGAGCATAAATATAAAGCCTACTGATAAAGGACACCATCAACAGTATTGACGGCAAAATAGACTATGTTTGACAGGTGCAATATGCCAGTGTGTCACCGGCCTAAGGTTTTCAAAAGCATCACGCGAGTGTGAACATCACTACAACTAGGAAAAAACTATTGTAATTCAAATGCAGCTCCCATCGGCATTTAAACAGACCTTTGCTCTTAATTCTGATCGGTCCAACGCAATAACGAAATCTGAGCAGGTCTAAAAACTGAAACTGTTGATGTTGCACTTATATATATTTTTTAAAATATGAGCAGGCCTTCAAGCTGGGATTGGTAATGCTGCACTGTAATCATAGTTATTTATTTATATTTTTCATTATTTTATTATATGATATTGTTTTGAGACAGATTATTTTATTTAGTGGAGAACTTTGCAGCAGTATTTTATTTCTTATTCTTTTTAATTTTATATATATTTTATTAATATATATATATATATATATATATATATATATATATATATATATATATATATATATATATATATATATATAAAGTGTAAACAAATTGTTAAAAAAAAGTTTATAGTAATGAACAAACCTGCAGTCTAATGTTTGCATTTCTTTCCCTTACTGTACCGAAAATGAACCGAACCGTGACTTTAAAACTGAGGTACATATCGAACCGTGATTTTTGCGTACCGTTACACCCCTAATATACGTGCATTTATTGCTGCAAATGTAATTATTACTATTGTTATTACTATGATTATTTTATATTTTAGAGTCACTGCACCCATGTACCAAGACATTTTGGAGCACTTCATGCTTCCTTCTGCTGACTAGCATTTTGAAGATGCTGATTTCATTTTCCAGCGGGATTTGGCACCTGCCCACACTGCCAAAAGCACCAAAAGTTGGTTAAATGACAATGGTGTTGGTGTGCTTGACTGTCCAGCAAACTCACCAGACCTGAACCCCAGAGAGAATCTATGGGCTATTGTCAAGAGGAAGATGAGAAACAAGAGACCAAACAATGCAGATGAGCTGAAGGCCACTGTCAGAGAAACCTGGGCTTCCAGACCACCTCAGCAGTGCCACAAACTGATCACCTCCATGTCACGCCGAAATGAGGCAGTAATTAAAGCAATAGGAGTCCGTACCAAGTATTGAGTTCATGTACACTAAATTAACATACTTTCCAGAAGCCCAACAATTCACTAAATTTTTTTTATGAAGTATTCTAATTGGGGGGGGGGGGTTGTTAAATGTGAGCCAAAATCATCACAATTAAAAGAACCAAAGACATAAAACTACTGAAGTCTGTGTGCATTTAATTTATTTAAAACACGAGTTTCACATTTTGAGTTAAATTACTGAAATAAATTAACTTTTCCTCGACATTCTAATTTATTGAGAAGCACCTGTATTAATTTTAAGCTTCTATTATACAAAAAATGATAATTTAATTTCATGTCTTTATAATGATACATATAAGATTTTTTTTAAACATCTGTATTCAAGTATATGCATATACTGTCATTTATTTAAATTCTATTATTATTTTATATATTATTCAGTTTTTCTTTTCTTGATTATTTCTATTTTATCCTGCAATGTATCTACAAAAATAGTTCATAAATCAGTCCCTATGTTTATTATTTTTGCTTAATTTTTTTTTTTTTTTGTTTAACTACATAAATTTTTTTCTTTTCTTCACCCTCTTCCTTTTTTATGTATGTATGCATGTATGTGTGTACAGTGGGTATTGAAAAGAATCACTCCCTTTAATACATTCACATTTTGTTGCTATGCAGCCTGAAATGAAGATGGACAGTTTTTGTTTTGTTTTATTCACTGCAACTTATAACATCCAAGTGTAAGATATAAAACCTACATTCAGAAATAAAATTATCACACAGCTGGAAAAAGGATCCTCCGGTTGGGTATTTTTTTCCTCTCTTTAATTACATCTACTTTAATATTTGCCCACACTTCTTTGCAGAATTACTCGTTCAGTTAAATTTCATGGTGACCATGGGATATCAGTTCTCCAAGCACTTTGTGATCAGTTTTGCTGTTAGCTTTGTGTCATTGTCATGTTAGAAGTTTAACATTGTTTCCGTAGACAACATTCTGGCAGAAGACAGTAGATTTTCCTCAAGAATTTGACAGTATTTTTTTCCCATCCATTTTTATTCCTTCCTGTGCTCCAGTCCCCGCTGCCGAGAAACACCCCCATAACAGGGTATTAGCACCTCAGCTGACACATACTTAACTGTGAAAATTTTCACAGATCAGAATTGCGATGTTAGTGACCCAGGGATGGGTGAGCTGACCAAAACTCAATTGTGAAAGTTTTCACAGATCAGAATAGTGATGTAAGTAACCCTGGGAAGGGTCAGCTGACCAAAACTCAACTGTGAACAGATCAGAAAAGTTATCTTAGTTATTCTGGGATGGGTCAGCTGACCAATACTTAACTGTGCATGGTAAACTGACCAAATTTTTAAGATCAGATAAGATAAGAATCCGAATATAAATATATATATATATATATATATATATATATATGTGTGTGTGTGTGTGTGTGTGTGTGTGTGTAAGTTCATTTACATAATAAATTGGAAACCGTTATTCATTGGAACAGCAACCATATGACAATATTAGACAAAAAACGGGGGCAGAGCAAAGAGAAACAAGGCCACGTGATAAAATGCTATTGTGAAAGTTTTCACAAATCGAGCTCAATGTAAATCAATGTTTGTTATTCCAGAAAACTGCATGTTTAACTGCGTGTTTATTGGTAATAGACGTTAAACATGAAGTACGCCTTTCTTTCACATTTCTTAATGGTGGACTTACCAAGAGGTTTACGGACAAGAGCTTTGCAGTGAAAAATAAAAATAAAAAATAAAATCACAGATCAGGCTGGTGAAGATGACAGCAGTTTCACTCCTCTAAGTCTCCAACTTTCGGAGCTACAGGCATTATAAAATTAAGAGTCTCTACGAAAAAAAAAAACTGATTTCGGCCCAAAGGACAGCGTCACCGGAATTCACAAATAATGGAGAATGTTATTCGGTATTATTTGCATGTTAATGAAAACACACTGCGTATTTATACCAAAAGAAATCTGAATATAAAACCACAAACTATCTTTACTGCGGCTTGAATTTGTTGTTCTGTAGCATATGCAGCAAAAATATCTAAGATAAATTGGTGGTTTATTCTTAAAACAATCAGCGAGCTTGTATAGTGGAAGCATAGTAACAGTTTAATATTTATTTTTTGCTATTTAATTCTATATATGAAATGATGTTATGTTATGACTCAGAAATTTTTACATATTAACAATATTATTTCTTTTAATAGTAATTGGCGGCCCACCTGCAATACCAGGACCACTGGTTGAAAACCACTGCATTAGATGATTCGAATGAGACTGAGCCTTTAGTATATATCACTTAGTTGAGCACACAGATCCCAGTAATATTCCTCATGAATATCATTTATGTTCATTAAAATGAGAGATGAACTCTCATGCTCAACAATACGCAGCTCATTTTCTGTGCTCTCTAAATTCACGTTGCTCATCTTCTAATAGTTTCACCTCACCATGCTCTAATCGGAAACACTGGTTTACTCCTCTCCCTCCCTCTCTCTCTCTTCATATCCTCATTCATCTCGGTTTATTTCTCGTATAGGCTCATTAAGACACACGATGCGATGATGCCACTGCATTAGACATTCTCAGGAGGAAGTTCTTGTTAAGCTCCATGTTTTATGCAGCTCATTCACTGCTAACTTTGTTTTCTGCTCTGTCTTTCCCACGGTCTCTCTGTCTCTTTTCTCTCCTTGCCTATTTGTATGTGCTTTGAAATTTTCTTTTCTTTTTTTTCTGGTTTACACCACTGCTTCACTGCACTCCAGAGCTTTTGCAAAGATGTCTAAGGTTTCGGCATACCTTAGGTACATGTTTGTCGCCCTCCGCTCAAGGCAGGAGGTCACAAAAAACAAAACCAGATTTCTTCCCTTGAGTTTCTTGTTCATCTGTACTGTTCTGTTGTACCCTGCAAGAATTAATCACATCTCAACCATTTCTTGGATATTTCAAAAACATGTTTTCTCTCTGAACAGAGTGCATAAGTAGACTTTAAAATGTAATTGTCTCATGCACTGCTTGAAATGAGAAATTATAGAAGCATCTGTTTCATCCATCACTGAAGTAAATAAGAACATACAGACAATACATTGCACCAGCAGATTATATCCTTACATTAACACTTGCATAAACATGGCATTGATTCAGAGCAAAGATCCCATACTGACTTCATTCTCACAGCTGTGTGAATGGTTAAATGCTCAATTTACTGAAACCAATCTACCCCTCTCATCTGTCACCTTTTTCCTTTTATGTGTATGATATGATAAGCTCATCACAATTAAAATGAGCGTGGACTTCCACTGTCCGTTTTGGCAATCCGCACGATGTGCATGTCAGAAGCAGGGTTGCCATGTTGGTTTTCAGCAAATGGTTTAAACATTTACAAAATGAGGGATTTTCCTATTTATTTTTGATTGTAAAATAAACTAAACCCACAATGTTTTGGTGATCTAACAATATCGGTAATTTATGGGCTGAGGTTACATCATTCAGCTGAGAAACGTTTAATGAGACATTCATCCTCGTTAAGCATCTATGTTCATAGGCAGGTTCTCCTGTGATATTTAGTTTGAAAATATCCTCCACTCAGACCTCATATGTTTTCAGTCCACGAATCGATGAAGCTGTCAGGCCGTTAGAGCTTCTAATTATTCAGTGTTTATACAGAGCACTAAAGTCAGAGCTAAATATGAATATTAATCCATTCCGTGTCTAAATCACTGATGAAATGCCAAAGGCTGGTGCCAAGCGATTGAAATAGTTGTATAATAATACACTATCCTTGAAAAGATTATTTGTATGACAAAGAAATCAATACTTATATAAAGCAAGGATGCATAAATTTCAACAAGGAAACAAAATATTTCTACTTCCAATAAATGCAGTTTTTTTTTCTATTCTTTCTGTTCATTAAAAAATCCTGAAAGTAATTCATCATGGTTTTCACAAAAATATTAAACGACGATAAGAAATATTTCTTGAGCAGCAAACCGGCATATTAGAATAATTTAGTGTTGTCTTGGCTGAGCTTGAAATCAGATAAAATGGAGTGCATTGGGCACAAGTTTGACTGTACATCACCCTTGCAGAGAAGCCATAATGTGGAAACAGAGGAGAAGAGCTTGCTGTGCGAATACCCCCTTCCCTCAGCAAATAAGAAAACAGCCCAGGCTTCTCTAGAGCTGTAAACTGAGCATGTGTGTGTGGCTGTGTGTTTGGGTGCACGTTGACTTGTGTTTGGTAATGTTGCCCACGCTCATGCCCAGTTCTCTAAATGAAGCGAGTGCTGATTTTCTCTCGCTCTCTCTCTCTCTCTCTTGTGACCCTTTATACCCACTGACAGTCGTTACGAGTGATTGTGCATTTTGGTTTTATCGTGCACAATGTTGCATGCACCATTGAACGCTGTCCGTCTGTGTTGCCTAAACCTCCTCTTTTTCTTTTTCTCCAGTCAACAGCATATCTCAACGGCAGAGCCTGCTCTTCTGAGGGCACGTGGGGTGGCTCTGGACGGGGAAGATGGAAGATAAACGGGGAGGACGCGTTCAGACGAGGGATATCTGTTTTTCATTGGCTAGTCCTGTGGCATTATGTGTGTAGAAGGGGTCACTGCAGTTGTTTACATGGAGAGGCTGAGGATGTTGATTTGTGGATTGTTTCCTTTGTTCTGAATAACGCACTTCTCCTTCCCTGTTCACAACACAAACATGTTCTTCCTGTTTTGCTGTACCTCCTCAACATGGTTGCGTCAATCCAGCCGCTGTAATCAACCAATCAGATGCTGAATGTTACTGGATGGCCTGACTCTTCATCCTTTTGACTGAAACAAATCAACCTGTTTTCTTTGCAATACTTCTCAATAGTAATGTAAGAGGAAGGCGAGTTTATGAAGGAACGTGTCATGAATGCTGTTAATATCCAAAAGCCAAGTAACTTTAGTCTTCCAGTAAATGGTCCCCTTCATTAGAGTCATCGGCCCTCCCATCCAAAGACGAACATTTAGTACTATGCCAACACAATGGTTCATCGCAATCAAACATAATCTGTTATTTGTATTCATCAGAACATTGACGACATGCTCTACTTTTGTTTTTGTTTGCAAAAGCATTTCCTTTTTAAGTTGATGTTTACATGTTTTTTTTTGCCATGCAATACAGTTTGATCATCTAGAAACAGTTTCACCAAAGGCCATCTCTGTATCCCTTTTGGTTTGAATTATGAGCTTCCATTTCCATTGTAATGTTCAAGTGAACCCTCGATCAGCTGTCAAGGACAAAATATTTGTGCAAAGCAACTTCTAATGTTTGAGTTGCATTGAGGAAAGCCTCCGATAATCTCAACGCATATCTAGTTCAAGCCTTGTTGATAATTCTTCCATTACTGCAGCTCTTACGGCTGTCACTCTGGTTGAAAACTGAGCTGGTTACTATGTCGGTTCAGTCAGGGTGATGAGAACTCATAATGGGATGCCCGGGCGCATGTGGAGAACCGGTCGACTTGTGTAGGGCTCAGGTGTCTGTCACTCTGCAGAACAGCTGAGTGCGGTGGATAATGTTCTGCATCTCGGCCCGGTTGTTCATACTCGGCAGGTTTTGGAGCCCATTGGTGTCGCGTAACACCACAGATTCAAAACGGTACGTCCCCTGGCGTGTACGATTCAGGGCATCTCTGCACAATGTCTATGATTAAACTGTCCCACAAATGTGATTATTGGGTGAATCTCTGAAGAAAAAAAATAATAAAAAGTTAAGGTGATATTTTACCCTGAAATTAAGAGAGAAATAAAACATTTTGTTAAGAAAAAAATAAAGCCGATTTTTTTTTTTTTTTTGTAAAATTTTCAACAGCAATAAGTCCCAAAAATTCTTGTTCATGTAATAACAATATAAAACTTTTGTAAAATATTAAAATACAGTGTATTTAATATTGTGTTTTTTATAATATTTATAAGGAAATATTTGTTATACTTTCTTTGCTGTTATGAATAATTTCACAATAACTTGTTCCTGTAATACGGAGTAATTTGCTGTGTAATGAGAAATATTAAATCTTTAAAGTGCATCACATTAGTGTGTGTGGGGGTGGGGGGTGCTTAATTGTTAAATAATAATGATAAAAAAAAATTCACCATCATAAAAAAGGTTCCTAAAAATAAGCTTCATTTTATTTTTAATGTAAAATATAATTTTTCTTTTTATTGTCTCTTTATTTCAGGGTGAAATGTGACTTTTTTTTTTTTTTTTGCAAGATTCACTCCATTAGAGCTGAATGCTGAAGCGATTAAGTTCTCAGTTTCCATCGGTGTTACTATGTGGATGATATTTTAGTAAATATAATTTTTTTAATAATTATTAATTCAAACAATCCCAAAGCGTTTGGTCTGGTGATAGATTGTGACTTCTGTTTGTCCCTGTTGGAGATGACCGGTGAAAACCTGTGGTGAATATATGTGACCCTGGACCACAAAACCAGAAGTGTCAATTTTTCAAAATTGCGATTTATACATCATCTGAAAGCTGAATAAATAAGCCTTCCTTTGAATTTATTAGTTTCCATAATGGTTTATTAGGATCAGGCGATATGTGGCCGAGATACAAATATTTGAAAATCTGGAATCTGAGTGTGCAAAAAAAAAAAAATTCTAAATACTGAGGAAAACACCTTTAAAGTTGTCCAAATGAAGTTCTTAGCTATGCACATTACCAATCAGAAATTAAGTTTTGATATATTTACAGTAGGAAATGTAAAAATATCTTTATGGAACATGATCTTTATCATGATCTTCATTATAATATCGTAAAGATTTTTGGCATAAAATAAAAATCTATCATTTTGTCCCATACAATGTATTTTTGACAATTGCTACGAAAAGAGCCCAGTGAATTACTGTAAGACTGCTTTTGTGCTCCAGGGTCACATGTGAGGAGACGCTCTTGACCAGGAGAGTGCAGACTTGTACGTCAGTGTTGAAGACTGTGGTACATTGAAAATAGCCTTAGAATGTTGTTTTTTTGCAGATCAGAAGCGTGGAGAATGCAATGAGAAGATCCTCCTAACAACTTATAATTTTTAAAGCAAAGAAGAAAATATTTTTTGTTATACTCATCATTGATGACATTGTTCATTGTGTTCTTTTTTTCTTATTTTTTAATATGTAGTGACCAGACGTTATACAGTAGGAGACTCATGTGGTGTAGATCTGATTTAAAGCTTTCCTCTGGAATGAGGATGGAAAGGGCTTCAATGGATAAGTGAGGTATCCAACTGTTCATTACTGCGCAATAATTGCTAATTTACGCAATAATGTTTTTTTTTTATTTTTTTTTAGCAAAACTCTTCTTATTTGAAATGAATTTGGTTCTGAATTGGCATACATTGCTTGTCATAAAATATAAAAAGCAAATAATGCCAGAAACTGTCATGCAAAAACTCAAAGCTCTTTTATTGCCCATTTTATGTGGAATTCAATTTTAAGTGAGGTTTTGATATGATTGCAGGTGAAATGTTTTTGTACGTGGAGACACTTTGAGAAAACATGGACTTCATGCGGTTTTTAGTGCATTTCTTAAATTGTACAACTATGTTTTAGAATGGGCAGTTTATGCGAAACAAAACTTGATCTTTGATCAATACAGTATTATTTTCTTTTGATTTTTTTTTAATATTATTATGCAATTGCATCCACTTAAAAAGCCCAAAGTTTCAGGATTTTCAGCTATTTGACTCCAGTTGGCCGTTGTCCATGTGTGAAGGCAAGAATGGAGTGATGCAGTCTGCTGTTCTATACATAGGTTAAAAGCAGTTTAAACACATTAAGCAATACTCCCCGTCAATGTACATTTCACATCTCATGGATATCTAATGCAGGAAATCCTCTCAGATGGCCATAATATATTTTCAGTAAATAATTCACTTGTTCTGTTTGAGTCTAGGAATGTTAACCATGAATAACGGTTGCAAAATGTTTGATTCGATGTTGAAAATCCCTTTTCCTGTTCTATTGTTTTTAACCTTTGAGTTCTTGCATTTGCAATAGTCAATCTTGTCACCCAAGGATATGTGGATCAGAAGTATGTTGACATGGAAAATCTTACAAAATACAAATAGACTGTTACATCCAGTTGCTTGTATGAATGCTGAGCTCATTTCCAACCAACTTGATCCATCTCTGTTAATTATGAAGAAGTGGAGTCATTTGAATACTGTCACGAGCAGAACAAATGTGAATAATATTTGCTTGCAATATAATCGGTGTCCCAAACTTGAATTTTGTGAATATTTTTTTTGTCTTTTCAAGTTTCAGGTAACCCCTATTTATATAATATTATATATGATAATATTATATATTTATACGTTTGCATGTTCATTACATATTAAAATGATTACCAATATATACATAAATCAAATTCAGCCACTGAAAAGATTTTAAAATATTGACAACAGTACATTGATGACACTCACTATAACAAACAAGTGCTTTGTCAGCTTGTGGTTTTATTTTAACATAACCAGAAAACTAAACCAAAAAAAAAAACTAGAAAATATAAATGTATATGTCACCCGCATTTGGATGCATTCATATTCCACTAGTAAATATGGCTTAACGTTGATTGGGTTTATGCACGAGGTTTATGTATTCAGACATGAGACAGTGAACTCTACAGCAATGGTTCTCAATTCCAGAACTTGTGTACCACAGCAATTAATGAAAAAATAATACAGTTTATAATGAAGGTTTATATTTTTAACAGAGTTATCATTGAAGAAAATCACAGATTTATGATTACATCACACATGGCTCACAGTTGGACACCAGAATGAAGCTGAAGTGACAGAAGATCTGCTTCTATTTCATCTCCATAATGTCCACCCATCACACGTTGACAATATTTTTGTGACTTTTTTTTGCAGCTATATATTTAAAATGAGGATTTCAAACTTGATATAAATCAATGCAGTTCTTTTCCATTTCAAGGTTTCTGAGAAGTAAATATGCGCCTCAACATGAATTATACAGCAGCTTGGTTTGCTGATTGCTTTTCCGCTTTTGCTATTGGTCAATGCCAAAGTTATCCGAAGTCATGCATGGGTTGGTGTTTGATTTTTCCAAGGAATGTAATAATGCTGACACCCTGCTTTGTGTTTCTTACTGAGCCAGTTTTACTGCAGAGAATTACTGTTATGATAAAAACCACATACTTATAACACAGTATTTCCACATACCTCTTGAAAAATGTTATAGAATTCTGTTCATTTATTGTATCAAAGATATACAGTTCAATAAAGGTATGTACATTTCTGAATAATAATTTGTATTATTCTTCTATGAGTATATACAAGCTTATTTTAACAATGTATTCATAAAATTAAGTTATAAGCACTATATTTTGATTGTAACAGACACTTTTAATCAATTTAATACATAATTTCTGAATATGTTCAGTATTTATGGTGTGTGTGTATGTATATATATATATATATATACACACACACACATACTATACCTTATTTTTATAGTTAATATTCAGTTAATTTGTTCAAAAAGTGACTATATGTTACAAGTTATTTGTGTGGGTGTGTATTTTAATAAATAAATCATTTAAAATAATACATTTCTAATGATAATTGGCACCAGGTCCTCTTTCTTGGGTGATGAGCAAACTTATCCAAAAGACTGGGGGGGTGGGGGGGGGATTGCATGAAATCTATACAATTCTAACTAATATATTTCCATAGGTTTTGCCAGGGGTTTTGATGCATGGAGGTAACTTTCACTAAAAATGTGTTTATGCGGTTTCTGCGATTGAATATTTTACCTGGTGCATCTTCACCTGTGATAGACTCTTCAGGTCTGCTGATTTTCAAGATGGCGCCGCTCATATCTTCCACACGTGAGTTGTTCACTGAAGCAGTTCGGCTTGTTTTGGAAACGTGGCCGGTGCTGCAAATTAGTAAATTTATAACATTATATTCCGAATAAATATATATTTCGTATAATACTGTCATATTTCTTAATTAAGCTTTAGTTTGATCCTCATTTTTCGAATTCAGAAATCATACTGCTGTTACCAGATTAGCAAGTCAGCGCTGCCAGTTATAAATATAGCGTACAGTAAACAAACATGCAACACTTAAAGTTCAGTCTTACGTTATGTCTTGAAACAATATTTCATCCAGCTGCAGAGGACTTGTAATGATGCACACCTCGAGCTGACCCTGAGCAGTGATTTGTAGCTGTAATGGATGCGTTTTCTCAGATCGCGGTCGATAATGGTCTCGGGGGCGCGCAGTCAGCAGAAAGCGGAGTGGATGGTGCACGCGCTGCAGCAGTACTTCATCGACAACGGTCAGAGCTGGCAAATCAATAATTTCACTGACGCTTTGTAGATCTTCTGATGACAGTAAACCCGTCTGTGTCTCCTCACAGATGGGCTGCAGGCCTGCAGCAGGATGAATTGGAGGAGTTCATCTCAGACCTGATGAACTATGAGTTTGACACGCTGGTGGATGATGGCAAGTCTGCTGTGTGTTTGAACAGATATTAGTCGAAGTTGTGCTTAGCGAGCTGTGTCTGAGTGTGTGTGTGTGTTCGCTCAAGTGGCGCAGCAGGTGTGCGAGATGTTCCAGCAGTGTCATCAGGACAGACTGACGGATGTCAGAGAGCAGATCAAGCAGATGATTCAGAAGAAGAACGCTGAGAGAGAGCAAAGGCCACACCTAACGTTACTGAAACACCTGCTGATGTAAATCTTTGTCAAAAACATGTTTATTGCATGAATATCAGGTGAGAAAAAAAAATGAGGTACTGTTTTACTTGCATCCACCGCTACGTATCAATGCAGCCTAATGAGAGAACGTTTACTTTGCTTTCTTGGGTTGTCACTTTTGTGAGGAAAAAAAAAATCCTGTTTGATTTGAGTGACGAGTGTTCATTGAATCGATTGTAAAATCGATTTCGCATGTCTAAAGTTTTATACGGCAAATAACACCAAATATAGGTAAATGTGAATAAGTTCGGGAGTTCGTAGCGGGTTCGCGAATCATTTGAGTCAATTTGGGGATCGCGAATCATTTCAATAAGTTCGGGAGTTCGTAGCGGGATCGCGAATCATTTGAATCAGTTCGGGAGTTCGTAGCGGGTTCGCGAATCATTTGAGTCCGTTCGGGAGTTCAAAGCGGGATCGCGAATCATTTGAGTCAGTTTGGGGATCGCGAATCATTTGAATCAGTTCGGGAGTTCGTAGCGGGTTCGCGAATCATTTGAGTCCGTTCGGGAGTTCAAAGCGGGATCGTGAATCATTTGAGTCAGTTTGGGGATCGCGAATCATTTGAATCATGTTTAACTAATTTAGTAGCTAGTTCTAATTACGTTTTCCACGCTTGTTTAGGTGTGAAATGTGAACTCGTATTTTTTGTTTTAATGATGTTAACAGTATCATCAAGTATATTAAAAAACTAAACAAATCGTGCCTAAAAAGTGCACGCATCTAGGCTAGTCATACTAGTGCGCGTGTGCATTTTGAGTGCTTTCTTTCACTGCATTATTCGGTGTATTCAAATGCATTTATGAATGCATGTGAATGATCACAAAATTCAAGATATGAACCCTTTGTGCCAAAAGGGTTCTTTCTTGTCATTATAGAACCTTTTTAGCATAAAAGGTTCTTTGGAGTTGAGTAAAGAACCCTATGGTTCTATATAGAACCCCAATGATCCCTTGTTGTCATATATATATATATATATATTCATATATTCATACGTATGTTTGTGTGTATGTTTTTAAATTTGTAATATTTTAAGTGTACATATATATGATATATAAAAATAAATAATGGTTAAAAATATTTGGCATGTTTTTATTAATGTTTAAATATTTATATTTAACATTTAAAGTAAATTAATATTTTTGTATAATTTATACATTTTATATAAACTTATTTAATTTAAACTTATTTTTATATTTATATATTTGTGAATATTTTTTAAATTTAACATAAAATTTCTATGTAATATACAATATAAAATGCAGTGTACAATAATATACAATATATAATACGTACTTTATATATATATATATATATATATATATATATATATATATATATATATATATACATATTTATGTGTGTGTATAACATTTACAATTTTAACATTAATGCGTAATATATAAAAATCAATAATACACACACACACACACATATATATACATATATATTGTAACAACCGTTACAATATATACATTTACATATACACATATATATATATATATATATATATATATATATATATATATATACATATATACACATATATACATACACATACATATACATATATATATACATATTATATTAATTAATAGTACAGAATGTTTGGTGTATTAGATGCAAATCTCCCCTTTTTGAATTGTGTCCGGTTGTTTTTCTCAGGCTATGGAGTGTGATGGAGGGTCAGGCGGAGCTTCAGTCAACGGTGAAGCGGTGAAGGAGCAGCATCTTCTTCCTCAAGCTGTGAGTCACGAGGAAGAGGATGATAGCTGGACAGTTGGTACACAGGAAGAAGTGACTGGACTTGCAGTATAGGGCTTGGGCGTCGTGACGTCATTACTTGGCGTGGCCGCCACGTTGACAGCCTCCTTTACTGCCACTCGGACTACTGCGCAGTGTTTAGACATACTCCCTCTCATCCGTGTGTCTTAATTTGATGAATTAAAAATCAATTTTAACCATTTTCAACCGTTGCCGTATTGTGGGGTGTAATAGCGCAACACATAATCGCCATGGGGAAAATAAAATTTAAGTCAACATTGAAAATAAGGGAAATTTCTCGAGTTACTCATCCAAAATACGGGAAACATTCTTTTTGTTGCTATCCCTCTGCTGACAGCAAAAATTCGTACTATAAAACTGCTGCATTAACTAACGTTAAGCGATTTGTGAAGCTACGTCTAACGTGACTTTAGTTACAGATTGGAGTGAAATCGTGCTCTCAAAACAACCATGCTATCTTAAAAAGCCCAACATCACGCTAAGGTTGCTTTCAAGTAAAACATCTGTTTCGCTGGAAGGACAAGGAGTAGCAACAGGACAACAGCACAGAGACTTGACAGGTCTGATGGAGGGGCTAACGTGATATTTTACAGGAAAATACTAAAAAAGGAAGACAGCGGGTAAAGAGCTCAAATACGTGAGAACCCCGGAAAAAACGGGAGGGTTGACAGCTACTAACTACACTTTTGAAACACATTGTTAAAAGTCCATGTGTGAATAGTTGTTAGCACTAAGGGTTACTAAACTAGCAGCTAGGTAACGTTAGAGCGCAGTTTACCGGATTACTGTAACGTTATACTGTTTTGCCGCTGTTCCGTTTCTATGATTTGCAGCTCCTGAACCCATCCATTTGTGAACTGTACATGAGACTTCAATGACTTGTAGCTTCAGAACTATTATGAAGTGTAGGCGCTCACAAAACAAACAAGGTAGCCTAAGATATCTGCGGCAACAAGTCTCCGTCGGTACTCCACTATTTGTTGGGAATTTCATATGGATCCAAACCGTTAATAGTGCCGATTTTGTCCGCATACCGGTCCCTGGCATCCCTATTTAGCGTATCCCTATAAATCCCACAACCTTTTCGCGATTTTGACATCTTTTTTTCTTTCTCCCAACTCTGCTCTTCTCGTTCAACTCGCTGTATGTTTACATTCGCGAAGCTGGCAACATGGCCGCCACATCCCAGAATGCAACTCGGCGCCCAAGCCCTATTAAAACTGAGGAATTTCTTTCTTAAAACTGAGACATTTTAAGGGCTTCTTTGTCTCTCCAGCTCTGGATACTTCTGCATTTTCAACCACAACAAACCCACAGAATGGTGCATGTGACTGATGTTAAAACACAGATAGATTACCTCACTGGACCTCTTTCACAGGTTTCTTTCATAAATGCTTAGTTTGGAGTACACAAAGTCTAATGAAATTAATTTGTGTATGCTTTGTAACTGGTCTGGTCTTTGGTGCATATACACAAGTATATACATTTTAATGGTCTAGTTATGTTCTATCCATAACACCGATTCTCTCTCTTTGACTTCCTGTAACCCTTATTTATAACTTGTAGGTTAATCCCTGCAGTGGTCCTTTATCGCCCTCTTGTGTCGCTACAATATCACAGCAACAGTAAAATGCAGTGCTAGAATAACATAATGATATGCTAAACTTTAGTCAATGGAAGAAAAAAAATATAAGCGTTTTCATAGTTTTTCTCATGTTTGGTTATTTAAAATGTTTAAACGCTCTATTGTTACAGTATATTATGGTGACCACATCAGGATTATTTAAAAATACTGTTTGTAAGTGAGCCTTTATTCTTCGGTACACAGGGTTTAAGCTCAAGTCTTTATTGAATTCAGTCAAGTATTCATACAGTGTTCTGTATGGTCACAAACAAGCATTCCTCACACATATTCGCAGACAAATATAAAAAGGCGAGGGGCTTTTTTTTTTTTTTTTTGCAGATGACATGTCAAGGCACTATTTTAACATAAATATGTGACCCTTCTAAACAATTAAATGACCGTACAATGAAAACTCAACAGACTACAGACATATCTGCATCATGTTCAGAGATCAAAGCTTCTTTAAATATATATACCATATATATATAAAAAGACAACAGGTTTGAGGTTCTAGCTAGGTCTGTGCTCAGATACTGTATCCCCAGTATGTTTAACCTTAGCAGTGAGTTTGCTCTGGAAGGTGGATGTGTGCACAAAGTGATCAGACGGACCAAAATGACACAGACCGCACAAATGTAGTGAAAACAAGGAAAACAGAGCGTGTTAGGAGTTGATCCAGGGGTGCTGTAGACACTCGGCAGCTGTGGCGCGGTTCTCTGGGATGAACTCGAGCATGGTGAGCAGGAAGTCGCTGAATTGGGCTGCTTGATCCAGTGGCCACTCGTACTTCTCCAGCAGCACCTCGAACAGCCCCCATGGCTTCAGGTTTGAGATGTGCCTCAGCTCACCTATACACACACACACACATGCAAAAACACTCAGTCAAAACATTCTCATGCAAATTCAAGGATGCTCGTTTTCTATGAAAGTGAACAAGTAGTCCAGCACTGTGTGAAGGAAAGTTGTGAATCCAGGATAAGGAATTAATAAATATATATACACAGACATATACATATATAAGCATCTTCTGATAAAACACATTTATGGCGCCTAAAAACATTCTTGAGACTCTCTGTAGATTTATACGCATGTATAGACTAGACTGTATCCAAAAAGATTATGTCTTCCTACTATGGACCACATGGCATTTCAAATATCTTGTCACTGGAGACATAGGTTCAAGGGCATTTTAAGGAATTTTTATCTCTGGTCAGGTGAGAGATGCTACTCAATCGGGTGGGATTTGTCATTCTAAGTCGCACTGGACTATAAGTCGCATTTATTTAGAACCAAGAAAAAACATGACCGTCTCCAGCCGCGAGAGGGCGCTCTATGCTGCACAGTTGTAGACTACAGGACCAGTGAGCAGCATAGAGCGCCCTCTCGCGGCTGTAGACGGTAATGTTTTCTCTTGGTTCATGTCAAATTAATTTTGATAAGTCGCACCTGACTATAAGTCACAGGACCAGCCAAACTATGAAAAAAAGTGAGACTTATAGTCCGGAAAATACGTTACTAATATCCTGACTATTCATCACACATTTGTGGAAAACCTTTTTGACTATGACCTGATGTCTAAATCTTATCTTGTTAGGCCATAAACCTTTGCTCTGCAAACCCTTTTCCTTTGATTTTGAGGGGAAAGTGTCAGATTCACCGCGACATTCTCCTGTAACTGAAACATCCAGTGCTCTTACCTCTTCGGCTGAAGTATTCTCTGGAGTATCGGCCTGACAGGGCGAAGTGTGGAGGAATGGGACCCAACAGCTCAATGATGTGAGCTATGTGATCTGGAAAACAACACAGCACATTGTAATCATTGCATAACCTAAAACGTTATTATATATTCATGTTTCTGAAAGATGTCGGTCTCTTACACTCATCAAAGATGCTTTCATTTGACCGAAAACTAATAATATGAAATATTTTTACCATTTGAAATAACTGCTTCTGTTGTTCTAATATAAATTGTAATTTATTCCTTTGATCAAAGCTGAATTTTCAGCATCATTCCTCCAGTCTTCAGAGTCACATGATCCTTCAGAAATCATTCTAATATACTGCTCAAGAAAGATTTCTTATTATCAACGTTGAAAACAGGGTAAAACGTTACTTTAGGGACTAATTCTCATTATTAACTATTAATATTCGCAAACATATGACTAGCATATTGGCTGTTAAATAATACTTATAAAGTGCATATTAATACTTTATTATGCATGACCATATTTCAGATCCTTTAACCCGACCCAACAACTAAACATCACAACTACCTTACTAACTATTAATAATCAGCAAATTAGGAATCTGAGGCAAAAGTCATAGTTAAATTAATCTGCAAACTAAAGTGCGATTGAAAAACAGTTGTGCCGCTTCATATTTAGTTTTTTTTTTACAGGATTTTTTGATGAAAAGAAAGTTCAAAAGAACAGCATTTACTTGAAATAGAAATATTTTTGTAAAAAGTAAGTCTTTACAGTTACTTTTGACCACTTTAACATATCCTTGCTGAATAAAATATTAATTTCTCAAAATAAATTAGTGAATATATAACTAAAAGTTTTACTGATCCCAAACTTTTGAACGGTCAGCTCTGAGAAAAAGTATTTGAAAATGAGAACAAGTACTTCAATTATTTAATGAGCTGTCACTGTTCATAAGTAAAACAATTTTTTATCATGCCAATAATAATATCCTGGGAGGAAGACCAAGAGAACGGACCTTCATCTCGAGTGTAGTCCTCTCCTGAGTGAGGCTCAAACAGATAGTCTCCGGTCGCCAACTCAAACGCCTGTGAAGACACATCATATATATGACACACAAGCAGGAAGTGCAAGTGTACATCCTGACCATTTTTTCAGTGTCTTTATGGAATAGTAGGTGTGAGATCCACACTGAATGAGTTTGTACCATACACGCAGTGCTCCATATGTCAGCCGGGGGTCCGTACTCGGCCCCGATCAGCACCTCCAGAGCTCGGTACTGACGCGTCTGGATGTCCTCAGTAAAGTGCTTGTGCTGATGAGGAGGAGAGGACAGCAGTAAACATCACCAGCTGTAATCCAGAATTCACTTTCTGAATGCCTGGAATCGACCCACTGTACTCACCACCCAGCATGCATTGCCTAGGTCTGCAATCTTGATGCGTATTTTATCTGCGTTCTGAGTTTCTAGAGGATTCACTAAGAAATCAGCAGCAGAGTATGCTGGGGGACAAAAAAACAGACCGTTTTAGCATTGATGTCAAACGTTCAGCAGCACTAGAACTTCTCTGACATTTAATTTAAGATAAAAAGCCTACAGAAAGCAACGGTCGGATTACAGAAGTGAACATTTCATTCACTTACAAACCTTTAAAAACAGACCTGCTTCAGTAGGTCATCAGCCACATTGTTTCAACTTCATTGTTAAATAACGATTTCATTAGGAGATCCTAGTACACTGCAAATGACGTAATCAAGTCAAACTCTCTCTGCTCGCAAACCACTTCAATATTTGTATGCATAACACAAGGTAAAATATATTATTTCAATATACATTTATATTTAGACTTGCTTTATATCTATCCATCGTTTTACATTTTAATTGACCCATTTCACAGACTGTGACTGTGTGTATCCAGTTATTAACATCATAAATCTAGCCAATTTCCATAAAAAAAAAAAGGTTCATGTACATTTTTACACTATATTTATTATAGTTATATTACCTTGCCATTAAGTTACAGAGAATTGGCCACAGCTGCTGCGTGAGTGTTTTTAATACAACGGCTGATCTTTCTCTCTTCTGACCACAGTAATCAATCTGTTCTTAGTTTTTTCTTCATAGAAAGGCTTTTTCTTATGCTACTGTTGCAAAAGGGAATGCAAGAATGATGTGTTGTAGTTTCTACCGAATTCTCATAACCAGAGAAATGTGAAGAGGGACCTTTATGATGATACTTCATGGGATTGTAGTTCTTTCCCTTATTAAAGCCATTAAGTATACGGTCTAATACCTGTCCTTTTTTCAGATTTTCAAACACTGTTTTGCTTAACTTAAAGCTGGTTGGTTTAGTTCATGGTTTGTTATTTAGAGACTCTATTATCCATATGGGAATAATGAATACTTCCAGAAGCAAGGCAGCTGTTGCACTCTATTGGTCGTTTTCCATCAAAAAAGCAGCGTACGTACTGTTGGGAGAGAGCAGTGAGCGCTCCGTGGAGTATCCAGACAGAGTGGACAGAGCCGACTCAGAGGTAGCGGACAGGATGGAGCCAGACATGCCGGACAGACCCGATCCAGGGCTGGAGAAGCGCAGGGGTCCGAAGCCGTTACAGCCCTCCTCCAACCACGATGAGCCTGTTTCTGGACTGCGTTTATTCAGAGCTCCTACAGAGTGTCCATTACCGTTCACGTTCACTGTGACACACATAAAGTTCAAATTAAATCTGGCCTAATTTCATTAATAATCCTTTCTTAAGGTTCAACTGAAAATTAAAGCATCTTGGAGGAGCTAAAATCATCAGTCCATCAAAATCTGCTTCAGAGATATTGGACTCCGGTCGTCGAAACTGAATATATAATTTGTTGGAAAGTCTTTTCAACCAATTTTTCAAACTTAATCAGCAGTCATTTAAGCAACGATGTTGAGAAACAGAGCCATACTCCGTTTGAAAACTCCTCATATCATGGAAAAGATTTTGGTCAAATCACCATATGGTCATAAGTAGTTTAATCAGGGAGCTTATAATGCTAAAATTTAGAAAGTGTCAATATTTTAATTATAGTTTCATAGTTTAACAGTCAGATTCAGCAGAATGAAACTGAACACAGGGGTCTTGAGATGCTGTTTAATAAAAAAACTTATTTTAACTAAACAAAGCATCTAAAAACGCAACAAGAGGCTGAAAGAGTAATGAGATGCACTGCATCAAAAACATCCATGTGGCACACGGACCAATGCACAAGTAAAAACCACACATCATTCACCTCCTCATAGCCCTTAGGTCCAAAAACTATGAGCTGTAAGATGAAAAATGTCTGCAAGCATGATTATATGTAATCCTCATCCCAAATCACACATTTTCTGACCAATGAAATTCCAAGACTTTTCTAGTCATTGGTGATTTCTAGATAGGGATTTAATGAGACATACCTGAAGAAGATCACACTAACAACATTTTATTTTTGGTACAATATTATTATTTGTGCTAAAAATTGTAAATCAAATACAATTTCCTAAACCTAAGAGTCATGAAAATTACCTATAGGTCACTAAATATTCCACACTGATAAATAACTAAGGACAAATAAAAAAATCTGTAGAAAGATTGATGCAGCTTCTGGTTTTTTACATAAATCATTAACACATACAAAGCTTCATTCTCCCTAAAATTCATCTTAATGTCATTTTGCATGTGTAAATGGTTAATTAAGTCAGTTCATTAATTAGACTTCCATTAATGCTGGGTAATTCTGTTTACAGAAATGAAAACACTTGAGTAAAAGATTTGTTGTTCACTTTAAGACATTGGAGTGATGTTTTCTTTACTCAGGAGCAAGAGGAGACATGCATAATGGATGTCTCATTACTTTCAGTCTTGAAATATAGACAGAAATAAATAGAACTAATTTGACACATTAATCTTGTTTATGTTTTTCCTCCATATTATACATAATCTTTCAATTGCTCACGGAATTCCCCAGAAGGATTTTTACAAAGCTTTTTAAATGGATTAAAAACAACAATTTCAGTACCTCATCTCACAAAGTAAATCAACCATTTTTGCATATCAATTCAACAGAATCATTAAAACATTAAATGATTCACTAGTTTATATAAATGTATCTCACTTTGTGCGTGTTTGTGGTCATCCTCTCCGTCCTCGCTGAGCCTCCAGAGCGCTCGTGTGTTTCCAGAAGCATCTGGCGGTAAAACTCCGTCCAGCTCCTCCATCCTCTGCAGGTCCAACAGCCGCTCGTCCAACAGACGCTGCTGCCGTTTGGCTTTCCTTTTCAACTTCTTCTTCTTATTCTTTGATAATTTACCCATCTAGATGCAAACACACATGGGCAAAAAATAAAGTTTTAAAGTGCCGAATCAAAACAAAAACAAACAGCATGGAACACCAAGCTAGTTTCAAAAAGACCTTCTAAAACAATGTTAGCTGATGAACCTGTGCAATTATGATTATGTTTGCAATAGCAAACTAATCTCACACCTACTTTGGTGGGTATGTTCTTTAGAGCTGCAACTAACGACTAACGATTATTTTTTCGATTAGTCGACTAATCTAACGATTATTTTTATTACAATAAATAATTAATCTAATGTTCTTTTTTTAATTAGCTCATGAATCCTTTGGATAACTTTACCAAAAAAATATAAGTACAACTTCTAATATAATATTTCAACCTTTATTCATTTCAACTTATGTGGTTGAAGTTTTTACAGTATAAAATAAATAAGAGGCAAAGAAAATTATTTTACTATGGTAAATATGAGCTTATGATAGCATTTATAATTAAACCACAGTAGCCATAAATTTACAGTTGTCTGAGACGTCATGAAATGTTCTTTAGCATCACAAACCAAAAAATGTAGTCAGGGTTCTGCTATGGTTTAGCATGGTTTCCAGAGATCTGGAGCTGATTTGGGGTGGCTGGGTGGTTTGTGACTGTTGTCTCGTGGCGCGCTTTCTTTTAAGGGGCCGTTCACATTTCACGTCTATTGCGCGCTCAAGTTCGTTTTTTCCAGGCGCGTCCGCAGACTCCGCACCGCATCGAGTTAAAAACATCTCAACTTTTCAGAATGCCGCAAGCGCAAGAATATCAGACATGAACCAGGAAGTTGGTCACCAGATCACATGGTAACCAGTTAAACCGTAACACCGAAGAGCGCCAAGATGTTTTCCTCTGAGGTGCCCGCGCATCGCAGTTGTGCTGCCGTGGTTCACCATATCGGTTTTACAAAGGGAACATTTTATTTGTCCTGTGTTTAAAGTATTCACATAATTTTGATAACAATGGCCTCTGTTTTTGTGATAGAATGCAACTTTCTCCATTCCCAGTATGCCATTACGCGAGATGTAAACAAACAGTGTGACGCGTCGACGCATTTCACGCACGTCGACGTATTTTTGTAGTCGACGTAATCGATGACGTCGACGCGTTGTTGCAGCACTAGTTCTCATACAAACATTACTCACTCTCAGGGCCATCCAATATGTAGATGACTTTGTTTGTTTTTATATTCAAAACACATTTGGAGAATTTTTGCATTATATTTTTTGCTTGCCAATGGATCGGCTGCAGTGAATGGGTGCCGTCAGAATGAGAGTATAAACAGCTGATAAAAACACTTCAAACCATTGCTTCCGACTACCGTATTTTCCGGACTATAAGTCGCACTTTTTTTCATAGTTTGGCTGGTCCTGCGACTTATAGTCAGGTGCGACTCATTTATCAAAATTAATTGGACATGAACCAAGAGAAATGAACTAAGAGAAATGAACCAAGGGAAAACATTACCGTCTCCAGCCGCGAGAGGGCGCTCAATGCTGCTCAGTTCTCCTGTAGTCTACACTAAAAACAGAGCGCCCTCTCGTGGCTGTAGACGGTAATGTTTTCTCTTGGTTCTTGGTTCTAAATAAATGCAACTTATAGTCCAGTGCGACTTATATATGTTTTTTTCCTAATAATACGTATTTTTGGACAGGTGCGACTTATAGTCTGAAAAATACGGTAAAATATGAGTCTATAATCCATTATATTGCTTTCCAGTAAAAAAAAAAAAAATCATATTTTCTGAATCAGAAGAGAAATAAAGTACAGAACAAGCACCGTTTACAAGTGACAACAATCTAAAGCGGTTCTAAACAAATATGTCAGTGGATGTGAGAGGACAACAGGGGATGTACTTTTTAACTGAAGGTAGTCTTAATATAGATTATGGACTGGTATTTTGGCCAGAAGTGACACTTTGAAGTTAAAATATCTAAATGATGTGTTTGTTCCTCACAAATATGCAGCTTTTCGGTTCACAAGATGTTAATTGATGGACTGGAGTGGTGTGGTTTACTTGTCGATTATTGTGATGTTTTTATCAGCTGTTTACACTCCCATTCTGACGGCACCCATTCACTGCAGAGGATCCAATGGTGGCAATTTGCTGGTTCAAATTCAACAACAAAAAAGGAAAATCACCACTGAGTCCTTGACCTAAACATGTAGCGTCAGGTTACTTCAAGGGATTGTCACTGAAATGTCCTTTCATGGGTCTCCAACCTTCATGGCATGCAGAAGGGTCATTTCATCTGGTTACAGAATCCAAACACTATGCATTCATGGTGATTTTCATGACATGTTGTCCAGGGTCGCTTCTAAACGATTCACTCATTTTTGATACAATAAGCTTACACTGATGCAGCATAAAGTGAATTTTGCCACGGGGGATATCTGACACTACTGCGCCATTTTCAGCTCTGGGAATATTTTGGGATGGCAGCTCTGTTGCCATGTCTGTTGTCTGGCTGAGCTGTGACACTTTCGATTTATTGAGTCCAGTCTTACGGGACTGACCTGATGAACTTTCTGCCTCTGGCGCTGTCTGTAAAACTACTGCTGCTACTTATAAATGAGTCTTACTGCTGTAGGTGCAGATATAGATATATGAGAGGTACTCAACTGTATTCCAGGAATCACGCTCTGGTTACTGTATATCACATAAATTGGGTCACTGTAATCTAATGGGGTCTGAAAGGTGCATGCAATAACGTCTGTTACAGAAACTGCACACAGTCTGGCGAATACGGGAGTAATGCTTTCTATGATACAAACAGAGGATTCAATCACTCAAAAGTTACAAACCTTTTAGATCATTTATGATGTGAATTAGCAACTGTTACACACATCAGAACATTTACAGGTGAAAAGATTAGAAAGAAGGTGATGCACAGAAGGAATCTAGATTGAAATGACTAAGATTAACTAAATTAAAATATGGCACAATTAAGAAGATGAAAAGCAGTTTTGCCAACCTAAAACATGTTAAGTCGTGCAGTTAAAATACTAGAGATAATCAGGATAATCATTTAGGTTTGAGGTAATTATTAGGCCATTTATTTAAGAAATCTGAAGGCATAATAATAATAACGTTTTTTGGTTATCATAAGGTTATCAAATTGTCATCAATATATTTTTGCTGTTAGTAACATTAACAATAAATAATTATTATAATAAATTGACCTGAGGCATGCAGAAAAAAAAAATCTGCTTTGATAATTACTTTTTCTTAAAGTTTTATGTACCAGCCATTCGTTAAGTATGAAATCTGTAGCCTAAGATTTAATATAGAGCAAAACAAAGATTAAAATGCACTAGTAATTTTAATTATTATTTTAGTATTATTTTATCACAGCACTGAATATTATTCTTTTATTTTATTATTATTATTTTTTTTTATTTCTTATTAAAAGCCTGTTAAGCATATTGGGTTTCTGGCACTTTAAACATAAAATTCATTACGTGTTTAGGTCTTAAAAATGAAATACCTTCCAAGAATATAACACTGTCCAAAGCTAATCATTTTGAGATATCTTGTTCTTTTCGACATTTCTTTCTTCATCTCAGTGGCGTAGACAGCCTTGCTTTTTGCCATGCAACTCATTTATATTCAGAAGAGAGGAAAATGTGACAGTAATTCGTGAAATCACGCAAAACCATGCAGAGGTGGTGGCTGAAATGAGAAAAGCAGAATACAGGCAGCGGGAACACAGCGGCTCTCTGTCTGGCTGTCATGACGTGAGAAAAGATAATGCTCCCGTCTGAGAACAGCTTACTGCACTGCCCTTTTCTCACTTTTAAAATAGTCTTTTTTCACTTTTCTTCTAAAGAATAAAAGGGGGAAATTAATTGAAATGCAGAATGATCAGATGAAGAAAGCTAGCTAGCTGGTTTAATGCTCCAGCATGCAGACACCTTTGAAAGGTCTAATATTGTTAGTGAGCAGTTAACGGTGTAAAATCAACACAACATCTGTGGGACGGCAAAGAGCGTCAAGACCAAATCCACTGACTGGGTGAAACCGAAAGAAATCCTTTAATAAAACGTATACTCTTATGTGCGTTTACACCGGCTTAAGATCAGTTATCAGTCAATTCGGTGCATTCAAGCATATTTTGAGCATAGGTTGCATTCTCTTTCCCAAAATCAGTGGATCTGACCCCAGCCATGGAGATTTGCCCCTTTCTCAGAAGTTCATGCCTGTCTATCTACATAGGCAAGGGTGGGTTAGGGTACAGCAGGCAGATTAAAACAATCATGTGTCATTTTCACCAGGACAAACTACATCCTCTCTGTATTTCAGCAGGCACAACTCTGAACGTACCTGTTTTTCCCTTGGTGCCGTGCTAACTGCCGTCAGAACAGAAGAGGAAAGAGGGAAGGGACAGAAAACCACAATGATAATAATTATAATAATTTAAAAGAAAAAGAAAACAGAGAAAGAAAAGATAGGACACCAGTTAGAAACCAAACAGACGACAGAGAAGAAATGAGAAATGATTGGCATATTCACCACAGAAGCAGAGGAGAAATGACGACCAGCATGCACATCTGTAGTCGATTAAGCGTTGAAAGCACATCCAAATGACTTTCTTATTTGCTTTCTTACATTTAAAACTTAAGCTTAATTAAATAAACCCTGATTCTATGACCTGGTCTCAATCGTTGAGGAGAAAACCACTGTGTGATTCGGCTTAAATCCACAGGAAGGTAAATCTGTACGAAAAATATTGTCCATCACTGCTGTAAAGCAGCGACTTGGTTCTATCCATCAGTTGTTTATTGGAAAAATCTTTATGCAGATCTGTAGGCAGATCTGAACGCAAGCTTGAAATCGTCTGTACAAAAGTGTTTCGTTTTAAAAAGACTCAAAGATTGGAGAAGTCTGACGTACATCACTAAAGAGAAGCCTGACCAAAACTACAAGGTCAATGAAATTCACAGCAAGATCAAAAACTTGAATTTAGAAAACAGATAGGGAAAGCGGATTTTAAATTAAAATAAAATTCATAAATGAACTTGCAACCGTTTCATTCATATGTAAATATCTTCATATCGAAGAAAACAAAATCACTATAGTTCAAGTGTAAAGTCAAGAAAGATGCTTAAATCTGATTCAAAGGTTTACAAATACAAATACACAGAGATGAAGGGAAGTTCAGTCCAGTCACACACTGAAGAAAAAAAACACTACAAATTTATTAGCAATTCATCAAACCTATGGAATTATATTTGATTTTAAAAAATGAACGTAACTTTTTCAGAAACTATCAAAAATATGCCATTACAAAAGAAGAAAATCACAATGAAAATAAAAAAAATGAACTCAGTGGCACAAATTTAACAGGCTCTTCAAATATGCTTCATTCTTTGTTAATGTTAATGTTAATGTTAATGTATTTGCTAATCGTGGATTCCGAATGGATTGCCACAGATTTCGCTTACGCTTCACAGTTTTTCATTTGGTGTTTTGACACAAACCTCTCGTGGGGGCGGGGTTAGCAGTGATCTACTCTGACTGGATAGTGAGCTTTTGATGGACAGGTGCTCTCTGACCAGGAAGTACAGACGCACTCAGTGGCGCGGACTTGGCGACATCAGTGGCGCGGAATAATGGGGGACTTTGTGTTTCCCTGGTTTATGTCATTGAATGCTGTTCATCATTTTATATGAATACAATTTATAACATTTCTTTAAATATTGTCTATTTAATAATGAATGCATTTATTATGCAAGCATTAAATGAGTCATACATAAGTCTAAAGGGAGTGTTATGTATGTCTCACGTGATACTTAGATGAGTTCATGGGAGTCACACACGTAAAAATAAAAAACTATACCGGAGGAGCCAGAAGGGGGCGGAGCTCCAGCCTTCTGCCATAACGTGGCTTCTGCTGCCAGCCGTCTCACATACACCTCATTGACATCCAGAAGGATATTCTCTGGCTTTATGTCTGTGTGGATGATCTTGCATTTCGTGTGCAAGTAATCCAAGCCCTCGAGAACCTGAAGAGGAGAAATAAGACACGTATGAATCACTCCCACGGTTCTGATGGAGCTACAATGTTTATACTGTACACTGGTAAAAACAAGTCTGAGAAATTGTTTTTGCTATTTGACTGGACATTATGACCTTAAAACAGACGCACCTGTCTGAGAATGCTCTTCACACAGACCAGAGGCAAACCCATGTAGTTGGATTTGATGATCCATTTCAACAGCTGGTGACCGAGCACCTCTAGTACCATACACACATCTGAGAGGTCAACGAGTCAAGGACAGAGTCTGTGATTAATAAACCACAATTGGACAGCGACGGAAATATGATGTCGACATGTGGATGTCCCAAAGCAAATGAGCAGCACAGTTTCATCTGCTATAGATACTCAATTGCCAGTAATACTCTTGGGATTTTCAGCATCTGCCATCTCACTATATGTGGAAACTATATATGAACTTCCTCCTCAAGAGTTCCTCTAAAAATTCAGTTCACAAGCTTTTCCCCATTTCATTTGATGATTTTTTTTTTTTGTAAAATACACATAACAAACCACCTAAATAAACATTATTTAATCTTAAGAAGTGATGAGAGCAGTATATTATATTACTATTACTACTTTATTTACTCTATTAAAATTTATAATAAAAATACTTTGGAAAAAAGGCAACTTGTGCAGAACGTTATTTGACAAAAATAAAAATAAAATGTATTCTAAAAAATGTAAATATTCTGTGTAAAGATATACCGTATTTTTATAGATATATATATTTTATAGAAGATATACCGGACTATAAGTTTCACCTAAGCATAAGTCGCATCAGTCCAAAAATACGTCATGATGAGGAAAAAAACATATACAAGTCGCACTGGACTATAAATCACATTTATTTAGAACCAAGAACCAAGAGAAAACATTACCATCTACAGCGCCCTCTCGTGGCTGTAGATGGTAATGTTTTCTCTTGGTTCATTTCTCTTGGTTCATGTCAAATTAATTTTGATAAGTCGCACCTGACTATAAGTCACAGGGCCAGCCAAACTATGAAAAAAAGTGTGACTTATAGTCCGGAAATAATTGATTATGCTTTACATGCTTTTTTATTTTTAACATTTAAATAACCCATAAAAGGAAAAAAATAAAACACTGAAAAAAAAAAGAAATTTGTGAGGAAAAAAGATTTCATAAGGCCTGAGTAAAATGAAACAAACCAAGAAATTTCTAATTTGAATAACACACCACAGTATTCGCTTGAAAGTCGCACCAACATGAGCATGTGATGCAAGCAGTGAAGGATACGAACACCATTGACACCAGAGATTTTAAAATCATCAATAAGCTGAACGATCCTCTCTCGTTTGGGGTCTGTGGGGTCGCTGTCTCGCACCTGAGGAAAAATTATGTCATAATACATATCTTTTTTTTTTTTTTATAAAAAATGCTAATATATTCAGTCGCCATACTTACACATTTCAGTAGTTTAATCTCATCTAGTGCAGTCTCAGTGTAGTGCTGGGCACTTTTAACCACTTTCAGAGCCACAAATCTTTTCCGCCTACAGACAAATGTCATATATTGTTGAATTCAAACAGACAGTCAAAAAGCATGTCAATGCATGACAATCCATACACAACTATCTGGCTGACAATCCATAATCTGACATCGGCTTACATCTCAATATTTAGAGATTGTGCATCTAGTTCCAGCAGTTAAATCCAAGGGATTAGGATTCACGTTCAAACAACATAAAAATACTCACTGTAGATCCCAGCACAGCCATACAGTGGAGAAATGGCCCCATCCCAGTTTCCTGACCACATGATATCTGCCATTAAACAGGTCTCCAATCTTCACTGGATAATACCCTCCTGAAAAAAAAATCTAATATTGTCACATAACATGCATTCAGCCAGTCATTATATGTTACTATTGCTGAATTTAAATTAGTGGTGGGCCGTTATCGCCGTTAACGTGCTGCGTTAACGCGAGACTCTTATCGGGCAATAAAAAAAAATATCGCCGTTAATCTATTCTCAAAGTTGGGTTGGGAGCTAGGTCTATATTAAGCAAGCTATGATGACTTTCACCTTGATATTTTATATAACTGACTCGCTGAGGACAGCCTAAAAAGATGCTCAGGACAGTTGGCGGGCCACTGCTGCGCATCGTCACGAAAGCGTATCTTTCTCACGTGTTGTTAAGCCGTACCGCTTGTCGATTTAAACATTAAAGCATCCAAAAACTAGACGCGGAAAAGCTGAACAGAGTAGCGCATGCCGTTAGGTGCGCACGAGAGAGAGAGCCGCGTATCACGGACAGCGACACTGAACCGAGCTCTCTTCTGCGAAGTTCACCTCGAAGTTCCTCCTGCACCCGAACGAACAAATGCAAATTGCAGTTTGAACAAACAAAAAGATGTGAAAGAGCCCAATTCAACACCACGGTGTTCTGGTGTTCAGGGCTCGCGCAGAGAAAGGCGTCTCAAAATACTTGAACATCGAATTTGCTTCGTTTTTGCTCTTGTGCCGACAAATACATACAAAATATGTCAAAATATCCACCTTGGAAATTATGCTGGAAAAAACTGTCAGTTATTTCTTGAGTGAAAGTTAACAGTTAAGGAAAAATGGGATGTGTATTATATTGGATGCGTTCATGGTCTCTTAAAGTGACCGCGCCTAATTTAGCTACTGGCTGCTGTAATGTTAATCCAAGAAAATGAAAATGAAAATCACTCACTGCTTTTGACTGAATGTCTTTGTAGTTTTAACAGTCAAACCAAAAATTATTCAGAAACCAGATATAATTTTTGATATATATAGCAAAACTGTAATAATGTGAGAAATGCTGAAGGTGTCTGAATAAATGTAGGTTTGATTGTATATTTCATTTTTACATTGAAGACTATCCAGTGCTATTATTTGGTTTCTGTACCTTGACACCTACAAACTTGAAAAAAAACGTAAACATTGGTGTGAAACAGGCGTAATGTTGTTTGCACCTTGTGCAATGTGTTTTAGCGTTGTTGTTTTTTTGTTTTTGTTTTTCGTCATCTGTATTCACATTACATTTTCTAAGTGACAATTTGTTCGTAAATGGGAAAAAGCCATTCAGAATGCACAGTAAATTTGCTCAAAGATCGTTAATACACACTGAAAGTCGTGACATTTGCCAAGTATGGTAACCCATACTCGGAATTGGTGTTCTGCACAAGAGGGTCTGGCTGCAGACTTGCACTTGCACTCTCAGACTTGCACTCTCAGACACTTGCACGTCCGCTAGCACATTTGGTAACACAAACAGTACAAATGGCTTGTGAAAACCACACATTGTCTATATTACACTTTCATGTAAGCAGAATATCACTGTGGAGAGATCGCTAAACTCATCAGCGTTTGTTCCGCCATCAGTGAGCGCACATAGGGTTGCCAGATTGCATGAATTAAATAAAACACTGGGCAGAAAGTGTATCCTTAAAGGAGAAAAGCTCTGTTTTAGGGCTTAAAGCTATTCACATCTGGCAACCATAAGCATGAACGCTAGTGAAGACTTGTTAGCAATGCAAGATAACGCAAATGCCAAATTTAACACATGTTTCAAGATTAATAACGAGCCGGCCAATATCGTGACGATTATTTTTAATTAATTGAGAAAGGTAGATATCGTTATCGAGATTAAAATACGATTAATCGTGCAGACCTAGATGGAGCTATTTGTTTTTTAATATTAGCTTTATAATAGTAGCTAGTTCTAAATCTTTTATTTCCAAAAAGTGAAGCTGTTTTTGCACCAGGATTATTAGCATTAACTAAAAACATTTTAAAATATAAAATAAAATCTTAATATTATATAAAAACTTAAACTAAATGAAAATCTTTAAATGGTAACTAAATGAAAATTGTTGGAAATAAAAACTAAAACTGATAGAACATTACTAAAAAATCAACTGAAAAAAAAAAGTGAAAATACATCTGATTCAATATAAAAATGTATTAAAAATTGTATTTTTATGAATAATATAATTTTTTGGTTTGCATTAATAATGTTCCAAATAAAAACAGAAAATTATGAAATGAAGGGCTTTTTTAATTTGGAAAGTAATTAATTCACTGGATTATATAAAAAAAGACATTTTTAAATGGTTAAGTAATACATTAAATATTTTATAAAATTTTCAGCTAAATTAACTGTTTAGAGATCATAGACTGTATAAAAACATGGACGTAGTGTCCGTGATGTCACCCATTGGTTTCTGAAGAGAGATTTTGAAGCCAAAAGTAGGCAGAGGTGGCTGTCACCAGCTTGACAGAACATCACCGGGCATCACTCCTGGATAATCGAAAATGGTTGCTGAAACCACGCCCACCTTACTCGACTGCGGTGACAGCAGCGGCAATCCACCTGTCACTCAAGAGGCCACGCCCTAATGATGCAGAACTTTAAGGCTTAATATAATTTAAACTGATGAGTTATAAATAAAAAAAATCACCCGCCCTCAAAGTTGTCACGGAGGGCTGAATTAGCTATATAGACCAAAATAATATTTTTGTACCAGGCTGTAAACATGTTTTTTGGAGTTGACTCCCTTTTGCTAGCCTGGTAATACCAGACTCTGCTACTTCACTTTGCTTCGTAGACAGAGTCTGGAATGGCATAATAGAGAAGTGTTTTCTCTCTCGCTAGGGGGCGCTTGTCTGAAGTTTAAAATCATTGGTTACCCGTAAGCCAATCAGATACGTTTAGTTATGACGTATGTTATGCGCCTGTACAGCCGCATCGAAGCACAGACATCATGCATCGAACTCAAATCTATGATTGAACTTCCACTGTAAACCTGTTGTTAAACACTCTTCTTGTTCTGGCTTCAGTTTGAAAAAGAGTTGAATGTTCTCCATAACAGAGCGAATTGCATCCCGTGTCTCGTTTCCCATTTCCGCGGTCGTTTCGGTTTTCGATTTCTCTAACCTACAATTTAAAACTCGGTGCTTAGCATCTACGTCACGGCTCTCAGCCCGCCCTCTGCTCGTTGATTGGCCCGGCTGTTTTCAGACCGGTGGCAAACAGAAAGCTCTGACGCTGTATCAGACTGAGTAGAGAAGCGAAATTAAATTGAGCGGAAGTAGGAAGTCTGACGTAGTCAGGCTACCCTTTTGCAGCCAGCCTCAAGTGGACAGTCAATGAATTGCAGTTTTAGTCACTTCCGCGTTAGTTTCAAGAAAGGGAGTGAAAGATTGCCGCTTGGATGAGATACATTTCATTAGTGTGATTTATATACCAGTGTATATATTCTTTCCACATTATGTATTGGTGATACCGCCTCTTTAAGTTGAACAAATGAATATTTTTATAAGGACTTTATAAGGATAAATAAGTATCATTAAAATCATCTATAAAGCAACAATTTCTTAGGATCATCCTACCTTCACAGTAATCTGACGGATTCTCTTGCTCCTCATCATCTGACCCGAGTAATTCTGCTGGGGGTGGGGAAAAGTCTGGAGGGGGAGGGCTCAGAGCTTGTGGTGGGATCGTCTGATTGGCCGGGGCCTGTGGAGTGGGAGGAGTCGAGGAGAGAACAGCAGGTAGAACCAGTGAAGGTGCTGTGGGAGTGGAAGATGTGTCTGGAGACGAGAGGACACTGGGTGAGGAAACCACTGTGATGGGAACGGAGTGAGGGATGGGGTCCGGAGGCTGCAGGTCTGGGGGACTCTGGGAAAGGTTTAACGGGGGTGTCGGGGGCGACTCTGGAGGGGTGGTGCATCTGCGGATGGTGAGGATGTGGCACAGTTCATCTGAGGAGGGGATCTGGGGTCTGTAGAGCGAGAAATAAGATTTTAATTTTAAATTTTCTACAAAAAATCACTTATCCGTCATCTGTAGCCCCTTTCACACTGCGATTCCGGCAAATACATGGGTAATGTGTCCCGGCAATTGTTCCCGGGGCGCTAGATTTTACACTTTCACACTGCCAGTGATTACCCGGGATATGTGCGTGCGTTCACACACAACCCGTAAAGGTCCCGTAAAGACACGTGACATCAGGGCGTGACGTGTAATGTACGAGTCGAAAACGTTAGGCACGTTATACTTTAACTGAAGCAAGCGAACGACCTCTGCGTCAGCGCGGAACGTGAGGTTTTTTGTCGCAAATGTTGATCTCCCTTCAAAACACATGGTAAAAGAGTCGCGCGATAACGTGCGTCATCACTATGACACAGCATTAGATCTGAATTTTGATCACACAGCGCTCTTTCCGGGACTGAACCCGCCAATGTTAGTAGGTCCCCGACCTGGGATCAGTCCCAGAATCAATCCTGGGATGTGTAATTTGCCGGGTCTGACGTGCAGTGTGAAAGGGGCTTATGGAAAACGCAGCTATGTTTAAAGAAGCAGAATGTTACTATTTATAATCAAGAATCCCTGATGACAACTCCATAATTCTACTACTTTTCATAAGCAATCTCCAGCTGTGCCTTTCATATCTAGGGCTTTTGATTTCATTCAAAGCACAGTCTTCAACCATCTGTGCAATTCAAAACATCAATGCACCATCTTAATATAAAGCCACACTGTGTCTCAGTCTATCTAGCTTTTATTAAATGGCCAATAAGTACATCTTAAGGGGTTAGCAACTTTGGCCAACCAATATTGGTTAAGAGCAGTGTGGCTAATACAATGGCTAACATAAACATATAATGTGTTATGCACACGCTATAATGCACAAGAACATTCAGACATCGGGGCCACAGAGTGAAGTTCATGTCCACTGTGATAAGAGTAGAGATAAGTAGAATTATTGTTATTATTATTATTCAAAAAACATCAGAATTTACAAGTAATAAGCTCAATGTAGGTAATAGGTTTATGTTTTTAAAATTTGTCATAAAGCTGAGACTATGATGACATGGCTGAAGGAATAAATTTGTTTTTCATTTTAATTTATTTTAGTAATGAAACTGAAGTTCACTGGCCGGATTGCTTCTGAATCACTACTGACTAAATCCTGCAAATTTGACTGACACCAAATAAGACATTTAAATTGGAGAAATAAAAAACAAAAAGCTGAAGGTGTAAATATAATGTCTTCTTAGAATAAGATACTAAGAACACGTGATATTTATGTAGGGGAAGCACATACACATCCGCTCTTACTCTTTGCATCTTCATGCTATTTTGGCCTACTTTTGAACGCTGCTAATGCAATTGAATCGCTTGCATTTCTCCTTATTTGACCATATTCATTTTTCAGCTTGTACTAAATAAATATAAACGTGGGAAAATCAGAATTTTGACCAATATCTAATGTGTATTGTTTTCCAAGGGGTGTGTTAAAATAGGTTGCACATGCATGGACCGGGAGGGAGGGCCATGAGTCAACATGCTTATCTGGAGAAGTGACTCCCATGGCCACCCTCCTATATATTTTTAGCAGCATCTCACAGAGCAGAAACCCAGATCTGGATCGTGCCCAGCTAGACACACTCACCCCAGCTCCAAACTAGAAATCTCCAGTGCTACTGCCGCTGCTTTGCGGTGCTTCTTGTTTTTCTTCTTCTGCTTTTTGCCGTGGCTGTTCAGGGGAAGGCTGTTATCGCTGGAGGATACTGCCATGCATCAAAGAGAATGTCATATAACATAATACATATTAGACATGCTGATATAGACACCCCCACCCCCAAGTCACTACTAATGGAGGACAATCCACCAACAAAATCAAGGATATCACAAATGTCAGCAGGATACATGACTTTATTAATCCCATGCATTTATCAATAAACAACCGAATACTTAAAAAAAAATTGAAAAAACAAACATTAGATCCTCTAAACGTGCTCAGGCTTAGCTTTACAGCTAACACGGGCTCTAGTCATCAAAAACAAGCGTCCTTTTAACCCTCCGGCAAGACGACATTGTTGAATTTATCCTCAAGAAACATAATACATCCACAGACATGAATATATTTAGGGTTGTTCGACTGGTTTTTAATGAAAACACTCACCGTTCATCGATATCATCGGGACAGCTGTCACCTCACGCACATTCGCCTCGGTTGGTTCTGCGCATGCGCATTCGGATTCTTGCTGTGTTGACAGCATCTCGTGCGGTTGAAAAGGCACTGCGTGAGGACAACGGGGCCCGCAACAACGTGCAGACTGCACAGATCCTTATATTTTCTGATCATCATCAGAGATGTATAAAGTACTAGAGACCCATACTTGAGTAAAAGTACAAGTGCTCTATCAAAAAAGTGACTTGAGTAGAAGTTGAAGTGCTCTTTAAGCACCACACTTAAGTAGAAGTACTAAAGTATTCAACATTTTTTGTACTTAAGTATTGCAAGTAGTCTATTTTAAAATTTACTACTCAAGTACTGAAAGTAAAAGTAGAAGTATTGTGTTATGTAGCTATTAAAGAAAGTAGTCAAAAGTTTGAACATATTGTTTTTACTATTTCAAATGATTAACCTAAAGGACAATCACAATTCCTTTGACTGTAACTTCTTGTAAACAAAAAAAAAAAACGGTTACTAGGGTTAGTTAGCCCAATTTGCAAAATTATATCATTAATAACTTACCCTCATGTTGTTTCAAACCCGTAAGACATCAGAGGGTCATTTAGAATTTTTTGAAGCATCGAAAATACATTTTGGTCCAAAAATAGCAAAAACTACGACTTTATTCAGCAGTGTCTTCTTTTCCGTGTCTGTTGTAAGACAGTTAAAAACGAAGCAGTTTTTGATATCCGGTTCGCGAACGAATCATTCGATGTAACCGGATCTTTTTGAAACAGTTCACCAAATCGAACTGAATCGTTTTAAACGGTTCGCGTCTCCAATACGCATTAATCCACAGATGAATTAAGCTGTTAACTTGTTTAATGTGTCTGACACTCCCTCTGAGTTAAAACAAACCAATATCCCGGAGTAATTCATGTACTCAAACAGTACACTGACTGAACTGCTGTGAAGAGAGAACTGATGATGAACACCGAGCCGAGACAGATAATGACTCGTTCACGAGTCAAGAACCGTTTCTGTCAGACGCGTCCGATTCGTCAACCGAGGAGCTGATGATACTGCGCATGTGTGATTTAGCGTGAAGCAGACCGACACACAGAGCGTCTGAACTGAACTGATTCTTTTGGTGATTGATTCTGAACTGATTCTGTGTTAATGTTATGAGCCCAGGTGCAGTCAACGCCAATGACGCCATTGCGTCGAGCGCAAAAGAATCGGTGAACTGTTTTCTTCAACTGGTTTATTGAATCGAACTGTCAGAAAGAACTAACGTTACTGGTCATCCGAGAACCGATGCAACCGGTTCTTGACTCGTGAACGAGTCATTATCTGGCTCGGCTCGGTGTTCATTTCTCTCTTCACAGCAGTTCAGTCAGCATGCGCAGTCTTCTTTTTAATCGCTTGATTCGCTCAATGATATGCCAGCTTCATCAAACCTGCCATCTACAGTTCTGGCAGTGGTAAAGTATAAAAGCGTCTGCTAAATGATTAAATGTAAATGTAAATGTAATGTGGGTAACGAGTAACGATGCAGCACATAAAAAAATATCGGAGTAAAAGTATTAAACTCAGCGAAAATATGTACTGAAGTAAAAGTGGAAGTAGGAGAAAAAAATAATACTCTAGTAAAGTACAGATACCGCCTTTTAGTACTTAAGTACAGTAGTGAAGTAGTTCTACTTCGTCATGCATATAAATAAACGTCGAACAAATTTTTTTTTTTTTTTTACCCACTTAAGGCACTATTTTATTCAAAATTAGTGAGACAGAACAATTTTTACTTAAAATTGTTCAGAACAAAAATCTTTTTTATTTATTTCTGCCAAAATGTCAGACCTCATCAAGCATTAAAGGAATCGTTCACCCAAAAATGAAAAATGTTGATTATTGACTCACACTGATGTAGATGTGTTTTTTTCTTCATCAAAACATAGTTGGAGAAATTTTGCTTTCCATCACTAACTCACCACTGGATGCTCTGCAGTGAATGGGTGCCGCTGATAAAAACACCACAATAATCCACACCGCTCCATCAATTAACATCTTGTGAACTGAAATTATTATTATTATTATTATTTTGTCCTCTATCCATAATATTTATTTCTCTTGTGAAATGGTCATCTTATCTGAATCAGGAGAGAAATATGCAAATTATTTTCTTACAAACACACATCTTTTCACTTCACAAGATGTTAACTGATGGACTGGAGTGGTGTGGATTACTGTGATGTTTTCATCAGCTGTTTGGATTCTTATTCTGACGGCACTCATTCACTGCAGAGGATCCGCTGGTGAACAAGAGATGTACTGCTTAATTTCTCCAAATCTGAAACACCTGATGGTGAATACATTATTATGTATTTTCAAATAGGACTTATTTTCCCAAAAGTTACATTAGGTTTATCATTTTGATTCATTTTAATAACCTTTTTTTTTATATTATTATATTTTTATTATTATTATTATTATTCTATATATTTCATTATTTTAGAAAACATTTATTATTAGGCACATACTAAAAACACTTTCCCTCCTCAAGTATAAAAATCCAAAGTAAAATATTTATACAATTTCATGTTTATTATCTAAAAGCAAGAAATTATTAATTTTTTTTTTTTTAGAAATGGCTCAGAATTTGAACCAGTATGCTTCTTTTCTGTTGACATGTCACTTTAAATCATTTTAGCCCCACAGAAGATGGATCCGCCCATTTAAAACACTTTTGTTCTACGGTCTACAAATATACAAAATCCAAATCAGTAAACACAATGTCTTCATTGCTAAAATTATAGCTTTATTTATTTTCCAGATACAAATTTCCATTTCACTCATTTAAACATTTAGGTCCCAATTTCTCCCTGAATGGAGAAAGTAAGTCTGTCCAAAGTCTGTCCAAAGTGGAAAAAAACAACAACCAAAAAACAAAAAAAGAAAAAGAACAAGTCCTCTTCACAATATGTACAGGCACATATACACAATTGTTAGCAAACTATACACAATACAAATAAAAAAAGAGTACGTCTTTTGAGTGGGTTTAAGTTCTCTTTTAACCCTAAATTCATTAGAAAATTAACATATATTATTTTTTTTTACCCTTGTATAAAAACTCGTAGCCAGGCGAGGGCTCCATATACACCAACGATTCTCTAAACAATGGTCTGAATTGTATATCTGCAAAGATACAAAGCCATATTCCACACAACTGGCAAAACAAGAAATCGCAAGGCTCTACAAAAGAAGTTTTCACTGCATTCTCTTAGAGAAAAGTGTCCATAACAGGAGATTCGCCAAAAAAAACCTCACCATCATGTACGAAGCGCTACAATTACTTAAAAAACTCTCATGCATACACACACACTTTCTTCTGAGGAGTGTTTTTATGAGAGTCATGCACTCATAATGCAGTCCATCGAGTGAACCTCTCATAAAGCACCCCAATCAGAAAATCCAATCAAATCTCAAGCATGCATCAGCCTATAATAATCAAAAAATACACCAAGAGCCCAAACACATTCAGCAATGGGCTAATAAACATACACAAGATGAGCAAACTAATACGTTTTCAATTTTTAAAACACAACTCTGTGCATACATTAGTATGATGAAGCGTAATAGCTCAAAATCTCACAAATAAGAGCAGGAACAGGGAAGCCTTCAAGATGTGTGTCCAGATAGCATTGAATTCATTATGTTCAGTTCTATACATAAAAGGGATCATGTTGAAGCACATGACATCAGCTAAAAACAAAAACAAAAAAACTGACATGGGTGAGCCAAAATGTAACCACAAAAGTGATTTTGCTTCAGGCAAAAACAAATCATGACCTGATTTTAAGAAGCTTAAAACAATGGATGCACACTCACGCCAAAATTTATTAGATGAATACAGATCACTCAAGGAAATGAGCTGGCTAGAAATGATTGAGCTACACATGGTTTTAAATTGAATCCATTGAGATGGACGGCTATAATCCTGAGACGCACTGCAGTCCAGAGACTAAAAGCACTGTATGATCTTCACAACAGGCAACAGTTGTGCCACAGTTCATCTTTTCCTCCATTTGGCAAGTAATGTCAAGCACGTTTACTTGAATTGTAGACATTATAAAAAGTAACAAAGAAGGCACATTGGCGGTCATGTATAAATAAGTAGTATTTACAATATAATAAGTTAGTTTCTTTTCAGTGTCTGATGTACACAACTCTCAATCCAACTGCTGCTTTTCTATTCATTGAGACCAAGTGAATAAAGATGCTTTTCTCCATTTTGCCAACATTAATCCAATGACCCAAACTGTCCCAGTTTTGTTTCAATACCTCCCAAGAGACAGCACATCCCGGCTGCATTGCAATTTCATCTGAGACTCAAAACTCATGAGATTGGATCTTTAATTGTGCTCGCTTGTGCTATTAAACACAAAGCAGGCATTAGGAAATCAATGCCATGTAATGTAAGTGTGGGTGAATCTCACAAAACCTGCAAAGATCTAGGATTGGTTTCATGCCTAAATCAAATTAAATCAGAAATTAAAATTGAATTGAAAGGTATTGTGCATTGCAACATTCTTAGGAAGCAATGCAAAAATCTATAACTAAATAATGATATTTTAGAGTATGTTGTGCAAAGTATAATTTCTTCATATTTATTATTGTTTCTGTTGATTTGGTAGCGAAATGTGGCCCAGGCCCATATTTTATAGGGATACATCAGAAACCTTGGGAGTGAAGGCGTATTAATGCTTGATTAACATAAATTAAGTTAACAGCTTATGATACTACAAACCAGATTCAGATGAACACATTTAACAATTTTGTGAAATTCCAGATATTTGCAATATTAACAACAGCGGAAAACCTGAAAACTCTGACATTCTGCATGCACACCTAAAGCTACACAATAACATGCACATAAATATTGTGCTTTTATAACTTGTTTTGGCACTTGTGTGCATAGACTTACTCTACAGTCCCTGGAAAAGCGTAACACTTGTTTTGATCTGCAATGCTAATGTAAAAAACGTTAGTATAAAAGGTTAACAGCACAGGGCCAGGGACAGTCTTTGAGTTTGGGATGTGATTGTGCAGAAGCAGAACATTTCTAAACCTGGAACCAAATACTCCACGTACAGCAGAAGCAAATGTGGGTTTTGTTTGAATCCGTTCGTGAATCTCCATACAGTGGATCTGATCACTTGAGTGAAAGTAAAAATGGTATAAAATGTGTCTCAGCATGTCACAATATGTGAGAGCTGCTTCAGTAGTGTCATTAAAAAAGTGTCGTGTCACAATTTGAATTAAGTAATCTTCAAATAAAGAGCAGAGCCTTTCAGACAAAACACATCAGAATTAACCATGCACACACACACACACACACACACACACTTCCCATCAGTCAATCCTCCAGTGAGTCGTTCAGATCCTCAGTCTGAAAAGCAATCCTTTTCCAATAAAATTCCCATGAAGGTTTCATCGGAAGAAAGTGATCGTTACTTCATTTCCTGTTCCCTTTTGTTAAGAATATGCAGGTAGTTTATGTGAACGGTTGTGGAAGCCCACGAGTGTTTTGACGTAGTGACTGCATTTCATCAGCCGATCACACACATGATTATAGATGAGCTTAGACGACAAGGAGAAAGGTCAAAGCCTAAAGGTCAGTGACTTTATTCTCCACCAGGGCGGCAACCTGCTGAAGCCGATACGCAAGCTGCATCTTCTGCCCCGCAGTGTCTTCTTCCAGAGATATGATAATCTGCACAAAATGCAATATGAAGAATATATTAATTTCCTCTAGCACAAACATGATAAGGTTATATCAGTGCCTACTGACCTGATCATAGTATTTGTTGATATACTTGTACAGCTCATGCAACGCCACCAAACTGTTCATCTCAGACGCAAAGCTCTAAAAACAGACAGTCATCAGAATATTAAAATAGAAGGTTTAAGTGTCCTTGAGAAAGAAAAGGAAAAATCTTTTAAAATGGAGGGAAAATCTCATTTAAAAATTGCACATTCCTTATACCTTAAATACAAGAGTATAAAAAGTAAATTCAAAGAAAGAACTTTTTTTAAACATCATTCAAAAATATTTATTTTACTAATATCATGAATTATTAGTTAAATTAATATGCTTAATATTTGATAATTATTAACTTGAATTTTCACATTGACATGTTATTTTTTTTATAAATGTCAAGAATTTGTAATAAAAAATATTTTTGATACTTTACAATTTATAATTCAACAAGTTGTCATTCCACATGCTTATTTTTTTTATTTTTTTTTTTACAAATATTATGTACTACTAATTCATAAATATGTTTTATATTTTACAATAACTAATTCAAGAAATTACACATCACATTTTATAACCTGATCAAAATCAATTGATCAATCAAAATTAATTTTAATTCAGAAATTAAAAAGAATATTCAAGTTGCTGTATGTGTGAATTGCAAACTATGTGTATTGCTAATGTATGCTTGAATAAATTAATAGGACAATTTGTTTTTGTACTTTTGGAGCCTGCTGTGTGTTAAAATGTAAAATCGAGTTGAATTTAGAATAAAGTAAAATCCAGTCTCACCCCTGACAGCTCTGTGAGGGTTGAATTCATTTCCTGGTAACAGCCAGACACGGCGTTATGAATATCACTGTAGTACCTGCAGGAGAGGAAGAAGCTTTATAGCACTAGATACCATAACTATCCTCTATTCCTTTCAGTTGCTTCTAGATGTGTTAAATGCAAAAGTCTGCAATGCTAGGCATCATTTAGATTTTCTCACCTCTCCACCAGCTGCTTGTATCGTGGGATTTCTCGGGCATACAACAGCTTATTCACTGGAGAATCCTGAAGGACAAGACACATGACAATGAGCTCTTTCACTGCTACCAAATCTTTCAGCTTTTTCCTTTTTTTTCCTTTCCTGCCTTCTCGCTCAACATGCTCACTCTTATTATAATGAGGTCATAGCTAGAGAGGTCAAGAGGTTAATTGCTGTACTGACCCGGCCTACTTTGTGTTCGGATGTAGTGCAGGAATCAATGAAGGTCTGAGCGATAACGGAAAGGACGGCATCCACGCTATCCGTCACCTGCACGTCAAAGACGAACTGAGGATTCTTCAAGATGTTGACCCAGAAACGCAAAGGTAAACTGCAGGTGGAGGGAAGACAAGAACACATTTTAATTAAATTCAATATTATGAACACAGAAACATCAGGGTTCTCACACTTTCTGCTCCATGAATTTCCATGCCCTTTCCAATCATTACTGAGCAAGGATTTCTAAAAATCAATTCAAATTCAGAATGATTCACTGATGAATCATTCAGACCAAGTTCTGAACCAGTTTGACCGATCTGAATTAATGAGTTGCTCACTTTTTTTTATACAAACTTTAGCCAAAGAAATATTACAAAATTTAAAATGTGTATAAAAATGTATATTCACTATAGACATTTGCAGGCTTTTCCATGATCTTTGTATTAACTATGGTTTTCTATAATATTGTAATTCCATTGTGATTCAGACTGATTGAGAACTGAATTGTTCAAATCAATTAGTGAACAAGTTGATTTGGGGAAAACACCTAAAAAGAATAATTAGCTAGTTTTGCAAATTTTACACAAGAGCAAAAACTAGATAATATTATATATAATTCAGAGTAAATAAAATTAATTTCTTAAAAAACAGCACCAAACAAATTGAATTAAAATAACTACCGTATTTTTCGGACTATAAGTCGCACCTTAGTATAAGTCGCATCAGTCCAAAAATACGTCATGATGAGGAAAAAAACATATATAAGTCGCACTGGACAATAAGTCGCATTTATTTAGAACCAAGAACCAAGAGAAAACATTACCGTCTACAGCCACGAGAGGGCGCTCTATGTCTTTAGTGGTAGACTACAGGAGCACTGAGCAGCATAGAGCGCCCTCTCGAGGCTGGAGATGGTAATGTTTTCTCTTGGTTCATGTCTCTTAGTTAATTTCTCTTGGTTCACGTCAAATTAATTTAAATAAATAAGTCGCACCTGACTATAAGTCGCAGGACCAGCCAAACTATGAAAAAAAGTGCGACTTATAGTCCGGAAAATACGGTAAATTAAATTTCCACTCCAAATGTCATATTTAATCCCATTTCATATGCTGTACTAAGTATTAAAAAAACGTTTTCTTAAAATGCTTCATTAAAAAGTTTTATAATACTCGAAGATGTAGGAAATAGCACCGACCTATTTGTTTTCCATATGTGAACGGTCTCTGGGTCGTCAATCCCGTGTTTTTCTGCCATGTCGTCCAGGAAGTCAAAGAAGAATCTGACAGCGATGGGTGAGGCCGTTTTGTACTCAGTATGGCTACAAAAACATCATCTACAAACTTCTGCAGAGTGCCCTGAAGATACACATTTGTAAACACAGAGCAGCTTTCAATCACATTGACAGTCAGCAGCATCTCAAACAAATATGAGAAACGGCAGGATTTGTTTGATGTGGCGTGCACAGTATTAAGATGACTCCATCTCAAAACATTTCCCGTACCTTCATAGAAAGCAGTCGTGTAAGGTAGATCTCAGGAATGGCTTTTGCCCGCTCCCGCTCTCTCATGCTGCTCTTCCTGTGTTTGGGGATCTCGGGGTCCTCGCTCGGCTTCACCAGATGCCACAGACGAAGACCTTCCTCCTCCTCTCCCTCCAGCATGGGAGTTTCTAAAGCAAGACCAGACATCAAGAAGAAAATGATCATTTTTTGCTCTCTGATGGTCAGTTATGAAGTGGAAAGAGTGTAAAAAATAATGGCAATTTACTTTTGATTGATCAAAAAGTATTAAACTTACTCTCTCCAGTCTGGTAAAACTGATTCACTCCAAGAGAACTCTGGGAACGAGGGATGAGAGCCACAGTGGCCCCATCAGGTACCTGAGAAGAGAGAAGAGAGACACTTAGAGCTAAATCAAGTCAACCAAACAGATGGTCAATGAATCAACTAACCAACCGACTCAGAAAATGAACCAGTTAACATGATGCAAACTCCATACAAAAAGGCATCCTGGCTCAACCGAGACTCGAACATTCTTGCTGTGATGCAATCATCCCACAAAATCAACCAAAAAATTAATTTCCAAAATCAAACAATAAAATCAACCAAACAATAAATTCATAAAATCAATCAGCTTACACAAATCAACCAATCAATTCACAAAACCAACCAATCAACTTAAAATCAACTGAACAATAAATTCACACAATCAACCTAACAATCAACTAAAAAAAATAAGCAACTCACAAATTTTTTTTTAACAATAGAAAAAAAAAAATCAATCAACTAAAAAACAAACAAAAAAAATTAACCAGATAACACACAAACCCCACACAAGAAAGGCATCCTGGCTCAGCCCCAAAATAAACCAAACAATAAATTCATAAAATCAATCGAATAATAAATTCCGAAAATCAACCAAACAATATATTTTAAAAATCCATCAAACAATAAAATCAACCAAACAATCAACTCACAAAAATCAACCAATCAATTCACAAAACCAACAAATTAAATAAATAAAAATTAACCAAACAATAAATTCATAAAATCAATCAAATAATAAATTCATAAAATAATGTAAATGTCAATGTCAACCAAACAATGAACCCACAAAAAAAGAAACTAAACAATAAATCCACACAATCAACCTAACAATCAACTTAAAAAAATCAATAAAATTAATAATCAACAACAACAACAAAAATCAAAGAACTCATAAAAAAAAAACAGTCAATCTACTAATCAAGCAACCCACAAACCAACTAATCAATCTGAATGAGCTTCCATGTTCAATTCTAGTCACAGTAAATGTCCAGCTGTACCTTGTAGTGCTGTAAAGTGTTGATCCGTTTCCAGCGACCCTGAACGATGGCTGTGACATCATCATCAGAAAGAGTCAGGTGACCCGCCTGACCTGATCTCCACTCTGAACGAGAACAACACACAAAACAAGAAGCTTTAACAACAACAACAACAAAACTGTAGTGGTGACTAATCTATATATATCTAGAAAAACCGTACCAAGGTCCAGTGAGTCTGCGGCTGGTCTTTGGGAGAATCCTGCTCCTTTATAAATCTGGTCCAGGATTTTATCTTTAACCTGAGTGATGGTGTCAGTGTCCAGAACTTTAACAGGACAGGGCTGGACCTCGACACCGCTCTTCACCAGCACAGTCAGAGTCTGAGATGAGACACAAAAACTCATCTTATTAGATTGGTTCATTTAGGAGATTTGCTTGGTATAGCATTAAGATGGAAGTATTACAGAGACGTACCACTGAGCAGTATTCGATGTCCTCTCGGAGCAGGTGGCTGTCGTTCAGAGTGCGCTTGGCTTTCCCCGTCACTGAATCCACTGGTCCTTTATCGACCTGGTATTTAATAGCCCTGTACAACTTGTAGAGAGGCTCACCAGCAACCTCCTAGCAAAAATACACAAAAGATAAATAAATAGTTCATAATAATAACGATGATCTATTATTTTATTTAACTATTTAAAATAATAAATAATAAACAATTATATATATATATATATATATATATATATATATATATATATATATATATATGCAAATAAAAAAACATTCTTTTTTCACAATAAATACATTTTAATGAAATACATATTCTTATTATTAATTAAAACAATGATTCAATTAAAATATATTTCTTGTGAAAAATAAATAAATAATAACTGTATTACCACATTTTAAAACTATAAATACAAACAGTGATTTATTCTCATTATTCACTCATTAATCAATGCAAATCGCATGCTGTGATACCTTGAGAAACGAGTAGAGACAGATGGACATCCAGTTGGTCAGCATCTTCTCCACCACCGTTTCTGTCCTACAGATGATGACGTGTGAAATATCAGATCAGATTAGATTTACTATAATCAGATCAGGATGGATCAGACCGCTTGTTTGTTTTTTTACATTAACACATGATGCACTCATTTGAAATGTATTTATTGCGAGCTAGAAACTTGTTACAATGGAGTCTTAGAAACACCAGGTAAAATCATCAATAGAGGCAATCCATTTTCATAAGCTAGGAGTCTCTTATTAGTCTGCTTATTATTATTTATTGAATATTATTGAATACTTTGTTCTTGAAAACCACACAAACATACTATACAGTATAATTAAAAATACATTTCTTAACCACCTGCTTTGTGGTAAACTACAAGGTTACATCTTCAAAAATATGCATCTACTCACACGTGTACTGTCTGACAAAAAAAATAATTATATGAAAATAATCAATTAATTTATTAATTGTAATATTTTGGAGCCTCTGAGACTCCCTACGTAAAGGTGCAAATATCAATGCCAGCTGATTCAAGCAACACATATACTACCGTATTTTCCGGACTATAAGTCACACTTTTTTTCATAGTTTGGCTGGTCCTGCGACTTAAAGTCAGGTGCGACTTATTTATCAAAATTAATTTGACATGAACCGAGAGAAATGAACCAAGAGAAATGGACTAATAGAAAACATTACCATCTATAGCCGCGAGAGGGCGCTCTATGCTGCTCAGTGTAGACTACAGGAGCACTGAGCAGCATAGAGCGCCCTCTAGCCGCTGTAGACGGTAATGTTTTCTTTTGGTTCTAAATAAATGCAACTTTTTGACATATTTTTGGACTGATGCGACTTATACTCAGGTGCGACTTATAGTCCGAAAAATACGGTATTAAAACATATGCCATGAATGTTGTTTTGGGTAAAATAACAATGATAAATAAAAAATATATGTACAATACCTGCGCAGCATGAGTTTTGGGTTCTTAGCCACATATTGCTGCACTAGATCCCCCAGCAGGGTCTTCATCACATCTGTGAAGTATTCCAGCTTGTCATGAAGGGCCATCGTGAGAAGCGATGCGACGTAACCTCTGTCCCGCTGTGAGAAACTCTGCTGCACCTCCAGAGTATGAATGAACTAGAGGAACCCAGAGCAGAGTTTACCTGCATTAGTGCCATCAGATGTCGCCTAAAATGCACTACAACAGCGTACTAGTTTAACCAGTTTCAATCAAACAGCTTCAGCTTTCAAAACACTGCACTACAAAGCCTCAGACTGCAGCAATGGATAAATATTTAAAATCCTGAAGTTCAACGCTGAAGTTTCTGTGCTGCTGTCTGACAGGATAGCGACTGAGATTTTAATAAAAAACCCTCTTTCTACTAAACAGGCATCCAGCCGCATTCTGTGCAAAATGAATATTACATTTGCTTTCTTTTTCATCTTTTGTTTACTCTTTGAGGTGAAATAACGTCTCCAGAAACAGCCACTGACGTGCGGAATACACCAGCGGCATAAACACTGTAATTGCACTTTTCCTCTACAGGAAGCTAGTGCCGAAAATAAAGCACTTCACTGACCCGTATAAGGAAGAGTCTGTTGTTGAGCAGGTTGTTGAGCTGACCCAGGCCCTGCTCCACCGTCTGCCTGCGAGAATCAGGCAAATCCAGATTCTGACTCAGCGGCGCACCCTTCTGGCCAGGGAAGAAAACACGCTCTGCGTATGTGCGGTAATCCAGAAAGGGGATGCCAGGACCACCAACGTCACTGCTCAAATCCATCATCTCTGTCATCAGATCTGGAGGGCGGGAAAAAGTCTCTTTAATGGTGCATGTTATGGATACCGTCAATTGAAAAGTGTCTCTCAATTTGAATGAATAAAAAGTGCATGTCATTGGTGCAAGCTGTCATTTTATTTTAACTGTTATAAATGTAAATTTAGGGGAAAAAAAGGAATACTTCCCAAATACTATAGTATAATACAGTTGTAACTGTTAATACAACAATATAATTAAAATTTTAAATTTTGAAACGTTATAGTGAAATCTATCTATATAAATCTAAAATAAATAATAATACAAATAAACTAATACTTACATACAACTTAAATAAGATAGATAGACAGACAGACAGACCGAGATAGACAGACAGACAGAGACAGACAGACAGACAGACAGACAGACAGACAGAGACAGACAGAGACAGACAGACAGACAGACAGACAGACAGACAGACAGACAGACAGACAGAGACAGACAGACAGACAGAGATAGACAGACAGACAGAGACAGACAGACAGACAGACAGACAGACAGACAGACAGACAGACAGACAGACAGACAGAGACAGACAGACAGACAGACAGACAGACAGACAGAGATAGACAGACAGACAGAGACAGACAGACAGACAGACAGACAGACAGACAGACAGACAGAGACAGACAGACAGACAGAGACAGACAGACAGACAGACAGACAGACAGACAGACAGACAGAGACAGACAGACAGACAGACAGACAGACAGACAGAGACAGACAGACAGACAGACAGACAGACAGACAGACAGACAGACAGACAGACAGACAGACAGACAGACAGACAGACAGACAGACAGACAGAGACAGACAGACAGACAGACAGACAGACAGACAGATAGACAGATAGATAGACAGACAGAGACAGACAGACAGACAGAGACAGACAGAGACAGACAGACAGACAGACAGAGACAGACAGACGTCTACAGTGGTATATTATAATTAAGACAAAGTCTATGGATGAACAGTGTTACCATACCAGTGAACTCTTTTCTGCACTGGTCCCCAACATTTATCTCCAGAGTCTCCAGCTGCACCAGAACCTTTTTATAGTCTCTCAGAGCCTGTTTGCTCTTCCGCCTTTACAAACAGAGAGCGAGAGCAAGCACAGGGTTAGAGCGCTACCCTCCACAAATGGATACCATTAGAATTCTCTCCGAGTGCTGGATGTGAGTTCACGGCTCATCGTCATGATGACAGGCCCAGAAGGGTGAGGAATGTGCCATCTGAATTCACTCTACCTGTACATGAGAATGATAACCAGCACGATGAGAATGACCACCGCGGCCCCCGCTGC